>NW_020838016.1:4734413-4830648 GCF_003676395.1 Aethalodelphis obliquidens | reverse complement strand
ACACACACACACACACACACACACACACACACACACACACACACACATGAAGATGATTCCAGTTAGTTCACTGCAATAAATTGTTTTGAGTATCTAGCCCAGAGATTCACAAACTTGGCTGCACATCACAATCATCTGTGGGATTTAAAAAATTTCCAACATCTGGGCCCAACCCCAAACCAGCTGACTCAGGCCCCAGGCTCTGGGACATATTAACCATTACTCATGGGAATCAAATGTGCACTGGGGGTAAAGAACCACTAAGATCCATGCCAAGCACTGTGTACCAGGAGCTGAGTCACAGAAATGTGGGTATGAAAAGGGAAGTTTGCAGAATAGTAGGAGAGTCACAAAAGTAAATGTAATAAAAGCATCATGAAAAAGTAACTGTAGTTAAAGTGCTCAGACAACAATAACCACAGGGTACCACTGGAGCTTGGAGGAGGGGTACCTACTCTCACTGAAAAATGTTGAGAGGCAGGAGTGAAGGATGTAGATGAATGAGGGAGGTGTGTTTTATATAATGAGGTACAGGATCAGGCAGAGGGGTTGAAACTTTCTGCTTTCCTGGAGGAGAAGGTTAGATCTCCTTAACCTCTGATGACCTCCCTGTGAACATTTGCAAATGCTCCCAATCCGTGGCAGCAGCTGTGACTTCCTCTTAGAGGTCCCTGAATCCCTCCAGACCCCTTTGAGTCTTATAAACACAATGGAAATAGCAATTATTAAATATTGGTCCTTGGGATTTAACATCAGATTTTAAACTTTTTAGAACTTTGAAACAACAGTCAATGGAGATTGAGAGATTTTGCCCTAAATTTGTTCATCTGTAAAGTAAATATAATAATCTGTACTCTGCCAGTGATTGTGAGGATTAGTGTATTCATTCAAGAAACATTTACTGAGCCCCTACTGTATTCCAGGCATGGTGCTGGGTAGAGAGATACAATGAGGAACAATCACAGACCCAGACCCTGTTCTTGTGGACCTCATAGTCTAGTAAGGGAGATGGACATAGAGGAAATAATCACACAGTTAGTGTAATTACTTTCAGAGATGAGCCCTCTGAGGGAACCATGTAAACCTAAATGCCATGAGAGCATCTAATAGGGGAACATGGCCTAGTCTACGGGGTCAGGGAAGGTATCCCTGATAAGAAACTCTTAGGCTGAGATCTGAAAGATGTCTAACAGTAAACGAAATAAAGAAAGAAGCAAGAGAATCCAGCAGGGAGAATCCTGGGCAAAAGCCCTGTGACAGAAGCAAACCCCTGGAAGAGATTAACCAAAAGCAGGCCAGTGTGGATAGAGCACAGAGAACAAGGGGGAGAGTGAGCAACACAAACTGCAAAGGGAGTCGGGGTCCTGCCAGCCACATCCTCATCCCAGAAGCAGGGTGAGGCTCCTGGAAGGCTCTCAGCCTGTGACATGATCAGGATGAATTTTAAGAAGCCCCTCTGGCTGCTGTGTAGAGAATGCATTGGAGGAATATGAGTGGATATGTATGGACCAGCTAGTTTGTTATTGTAGTCCAGACCAGAGGTGACCAAGTTTGGTTTTGAACATACAGAATTCAAGATGCCAAGTGTAAAAGAGAATTGAATTTGAGATAGCCTATGGCACATAAATGGTTACTATTTAATCAATGTTACATAGATATTCAGGTATATAGAAACATGGCTACTGTTTGGAAAGGGAAGACTAAATAGATCTCTTTTGACACATAACCTACATCAGCGAGCCAATTCCACCTTCTTCAGACCATCATTTTGAGTGAGGCCATCCATTAGGACAAGAAGGTTGAGCCAAGAGCTCCAGAGGCCCCTTCAAAGTATCCTTCGTAAACAGCAGGTTGACCCTTGAGAAGAAGACAAGGAACTAAGCCACAATTTCTCACCCTGGGACAGCTGCAGAGATGCTGCCCTCGGGCCCAAGAGGAAGGAATTTGCCTCCATGTAACTGGACTTATAGTTCCAAACCTACTAAGGTATAACAAATTCCAAACCAAAAAGCATTGGTCCTGGCTGAAGGAGATGAGGAAGTTAGAGGCCACCATTTCTGGTCCAGGGGGATTTGGGTTGGAAAGCTAACCAATAATGGTTCCTGAAATCATAATCTAGGTAAACTGCATGTGACCAGAGAGCCATGTCTCAGAAGGGGTAACCAGGAATGCATTTCCTTTACAAACTGGCCCATTTTTCATAACAAACTTTACCTTCTTGAGAAGGTGATTGCATAAGTTTGTGGATGGAGACACCCACATACCACAGGGGGTTCATTGCACAAGAGCTGTCAGCAGAGAAAGATAGAGAGCCCAGAGGCTCCTGATATAGTCACCATGGCAACCAACCCAAATCTGGTCCATTTTATTCACAGACAAAAAACCCAGTTCAGTGAACACTGTAGGGAGGTAGGAGCAGCTTAGATTAACCAGGCTATCTTCTGGCCCCAAGCAATCCACAGGATAAGACCTTGCGTTAGGCAAAGGTCTTCACTGTGACAAAGCAGAGGATTTGTTAAGTTCTTTGGATCTCACTGGGCCCATTTAACTTCTAGTGTGGGATTAAGAATTACTCTTCTCCAGGCAGGAGGCCTGAAGTTTCACATGAACTCAGTTTGAAGTGGTAATGGTCACACCACAATAAACAATCATCCAGAGCCATTCTCCTCATCATCATCTGAGAGGTCAGGAGACTGTACAATCAGGACATCTCTGGCTTACCAGGTAAGCAAATAGACCATGTTTTATAAATGGAAATATGTCCTGAAATTGCCTTGAGTGTCAACATGTAATTTACATGTATGGTTTTCCCTTTTTTCCCTGGAAATGAGAACAAACAGTTCCCTGAGAACTGAACTAGGAGAAGCAGCAAAAGTCTTTTCAAGGAAACATCATTCACTGATTCATTCATTTAAGTTATGTTTCTTGAAAGCCTACTCCATGTCATAGGTGACAGAGATGACTAAGCAAGGACTCTGCTTACAGTTCAATGAGGGAGAAGAACTTGATTTAAAATAAAGATTTAAATGTGCTAGAACTGTGTAAAGTAAACTGCAATGGCTCAAACAAAATAGAAGGTAAATCTTGCTCATGAAATAGTCCATGACAGATGGTCCTCCACTATACTGACAAGAGAGTTCACCATCTCCAATTCATGGCTGCCATGACACTCTGGTTGCCATCATGAGAGGGTTTGTGGGCCAGAACCGGAAGTGGCACACATCACTTCCACTCACATCCACTGGAGAGAATTTAATCACATGTCCATACCTACCCATAAAGAATCCGGGAAATGCAGGGCACTGTGCTGTGCTACAGTCCTATTGCCAGGGAAGAGGGAGAAAGCAGAATCTGGAAAAAAGTAGCCATCTCTGACGATAACAAAGACATCTACCAAGCTTTCTAGAAACAGAAAAGAGAAACTAGGAAATACCTACCATACTCAAAAACCTCAAATATCTATGAAAGAAATATTGAACTTTACTCGTAATTCAATAAATGCTAATTATAAAACAATGACGTGTCATTTTCCCCTGTTAAATTGCCAAAAATAAAGAAAAAATAATAATAGTGATTATCATTGGCAAGGGTCCAAAAGAAACGGGTACTTATAACTCCAGAAAGCACCAATTAGTACAATCTTTCTGGAGGGCAGTTTGGAAGTGTTCATGTAGCAGATATTGTAAAAGTCACAACAATGAGGGAAGTCAGGTGTGTAATACTGTAACATTCTTCACTTATCTATATTTTAACCTAGCTTCTGAGCCCTCACTCCCCCTTGGTAGGGGGACATTACACCTGTCAACTCAAGGTACCAGTGACCTCCAATTTAAAACTCAACTTTCGGGGGAAAAGTTAATCAAATTCGGGGTTACCTCTACAGGTGACCTCCATAAAGTGGAAATCGATTCTCCTCTAAAGCCTCTAGAAAGAGCACAGCACTACCAATTCCTTGATTTTAGACTTCTGACTTCCAAAATTCTAAGAGAATAAATTTGTGTTATTTTAAACCACCAAGGTATTTGTTACAAAAGCATTAAGAAACTAATGACGCGTTCCTTTGCTCCACACCCGGCACAGCCCTCTCACCCAGCACAATGATCTTATGGGACAGACTGATCTGCTATGGGAATTTGGAGCCAGGAATAGGCAGTGTGGCCCAAGCTGGTTCAGGAGACACTCCCAGGCAGAGCCTGAACGAGACATGTCAGATCTAAATTTGCTGAGCTGGGGACAGACATTCAGACCACAAAGGTAATTGCATAACCAAGGCAAGAAGGCAGGAGTGAAGAGATTTATGGGTTATGGTAGGTAAAGACACCTTGCCAGACCAGAGCAGTGGCTCAGAGGGGTTCAATACATCTGATGAAAAAATGCTGATGAAGAAAGCTGGTACCTTCAGGGTATTAACCATGCTTTGAGATTAATAATAAATCTGATGAAAAAACTCTGATGAAGAAAGCTGGCACCTTCAGGGTATTAACCATGCTTTGAGATTAATGTCTGGACAAACAGGACCCCTGCTGCCTTCTGATGGCCAGTGCCAAAGGCAGAATCCTGGGTGGGAAATCCACAGCCTCCTGAGTAACGATGAACACGTGATGTGTGAGCATATCTTCCTTTGGAGAGGACCTTTGGTCCTCCCACGCTTTGCTCTCTCAACCACTCAAGCCACTCAACCTCCTGGATTTCATTCAACTCTGTTTAAAAAAAAAAAAAATTTGGAACCCATAGTTGCCTAAGGACAAACAGCAGGGCCTGGGGAAATCCTGAGGTTCCTTGAAGCTCTTGGAGGCTGGGTTGCTACATCAGAAATAGATGTCATTGGTTTGTACACATACAAGGCCTGACCACAGACTGGAAAGCCCAGCTCCATCTCTTAGGCTGCAATGTCTGCATAAGCTGATGTTGATAAGGAGTAATGGTGGCGAGTGTTGATAATTTAGGAAATCTGATCCGTGAGTAAACAAAAGAGGAGAGATTGAAGACATGTAAAACAGGGAGAAAAGCATAGGCTGTGGGGAATGTGGAGTAAGTGGACTGGACAAGAGGTGGAAGCGATGTCAACCATATCTCCAAACATTGGTTGTGTAAGGAATTATTCAAAAGCCTGGATGTGGGGCTCTTAACACCTGCCAGTAGGGTGCCTTGATCACAAGGCTTACTGAGATGGAGACCTGGACTACAAATTTTCCATCCTTCTCTTTAATTACACATATTAAACAGCTAAATGTAGTACAAATTAATGGCATAATCATTGATTAAGGTATTTAATAAATCAATTCCAATGTCTTCCAATGCATTTCTGGGCCATCTTTGCTACTGACTACAGCAGAGCCTGACCTTTGGCACTGTGATGAGAAGGACTGAAGGTCAGAGCAGGCAGAGATCCAGATGTGCCTGGAAGAGACTGAGGAACAAGCAGGACCCAGAGATCAGAATAGGCAACAAGTCAGAACCGTGGGTGGTCAGACAGATGCAATATAAAGCACAGGCCAACAAGGTCATAAGGAGAATTTCTAACCTAACCTGAGGATTCTTACATACTTCCTATTGAGGGTGGACCAAGCCTAGGGTTTGAGCAGCTCAGGTTAAACCAGGTAAGTGGCCACAGCTGAGGAAGAGGTAGTGAGGCCACAACTGCAAAGGAGATATTGTCACAGTCCCTTTCTAATCACCTTATATTTTATCATGAAATTAAGTCCCATCAAGGCCTGGGAAACATGCCTGAGGATTCAGAACAGCATGACATCAAAAGCCTCTCTGAGCCAGGTCCTACAGCTGCTGTGACTTCTCTGCGTTCCAGGCTTCTTTCTCAGCCATGAGATTGAAACTTCAGAAAGATGGAGAAGTGTTCCCTCTCTAGTTCCCTTCTTCTCTATCTTTCATTTGGCAGAAGCAGAGAAAGAAGAAAAATCATGCCACTTAAGTGTGAAAATTCCATGACCCATACTATTCTTCAATGAAAGTTGCTTTCTTCTTAACTCCTAGAGACATCTGCCCTCCAGTCAGGTGTTTCCAGCACTAGCTGCTGGCTAGGTATTATTTGAAATTTACATCCTTTGTCACCCATGCACCCTGCACATTTTAAGCTGTTTCTGACATAAACTGTTCCAGAAGTCTTTTATAAAGCATTTGTATCTCTTGCCATGGAATATTTTATCCCAACATTTAAACATGGATTTTGCAGCATAAATGAAAAGTGACTTCCTCATGGGGACACATCCTTGGAGTTTGCAAGAAAGAGCGAAGGGCTGCCCCAGGGACTAGAAGGCACAGATCTGGGAGTGTGCATGACAGGGCTCCGTCTCTCCCTGAAGGCAGATAGAGAGGTTTTGAAGAAGTTTGGACATGGCTTGAGAAGGGAGCCCTAGAGGAAGCAAATGATGGGCGAGACAGCAGCTACTCTTAGACTCAACCTGGTGAAGCCACCACTTACAGGGCATTGAGGATCTGGAAAAAGGCAAAGCACGGGACCCTGGGCGGGGGGGACTGCAGCACATGAATGTTGACCAGGCCAGACGTTCTCTGCATCTGGACTCACTAAGGGAGCAAAGGAAGATGTGGGCTTGGACAGGTAGGCTTAAGAGGCGGGAAGGGGCTCTCACAGGCTATAAAAGAGGGCCAGCAGCCTTGAAGGAAAATATCCAGAATCCTCCAAGGAAACTTAGATTAGCCAGAGTGAGGGTCATAGTTTGGGTGGAGACAGGAGGTGAGAAAAAAGGACAAAACTTAGAAGACAGACAAACCTGGGTCTAAGACCCAAAGCCACCACCAAGTTGCTAACATTGAACGGGTAGCAGCCACAATTACACAGGTTCAAGGCGCTAACCCAGCTAGGGGTAAGAGAAGGCATCCTGGATGATGGGACAGCTGAGAGGCATTTTGAAGAATAAGCAGAGGGGAGAGGAATTTGGGGAAAACACCAGCAGCACGTTAAGGTAGAGACTGGGAGAACTTGGCTTGTTCCCGGAGATTAAGGGCTTCACTCAGTACTTCTGGTGTGTAGGAAGCAAGAGTCAGGGCAGAGCAGGGTAAACTGGAACTCCTGGGCCAGGCTAAATTTGGTCTTAAGGGAGGAGAAGAAGAAAACCACCAAAGCATTTTGTTCCATTTTCTTAAACCTGATCTGATTTGCAATGCACAGAAACGCACCCCCCCTCCCCCCACCACGGGTTGGGGGATGGGGGAAGCTGAGGAGGCGGGAAAGGAATGGCTCTGGAGCTCTGGTTTCTATGTTCGCTATTGTTTGCTACCAGCATGGAGGGGATTTGAGGCAGCCTGCAAGGGGTAGGAAGAGGAACGGAGGAACAGAGCTAGGTGTTTACATGCGATTATTAGGACAATTTGCTCAGCTAGGTTTATGTGACCATCACCTCCACTCCCCGTGAAACCTTCTGTGAAAGTTCTGTTATTCCTCAAAGGCTTTCAGAGTAAGATTGTGTTTGGGGAGTGGATGTGATAATGAGCAAAGTTTCACCGCACAGGCAGGGCTTGATCAAGAGTGATTCAGAGGAGTTCAGTTACTTTCAGGTTATAGAAAGATCTCTCAGGTGAGAGCCTGGACGATGGAGTGGAGTTGAAGGGGATCTGCCTTTGGAAGTGAGAAAACCAGAAAGGAGACTCCTGCAATTGTCCTGTGAAAAGACCCAAGGCAGTGGGCACGGGAGTAGGAAGAAGGCACAGAATGGAATGATATCCAGGAAGTGGTATCAATAGAGGATCGTGTCGCTAACTGGATGTGAGGAAGAGGGAGGAACCAAGGAGGCATCCAAGCTGAGGGAGCCCAGAAGACAGAGCTTTGCCCACTAAGACAGGGGACATAAAATGGGGCAGCTGGGGGACTGTCTCGCTTGAGATTGGGTGATTTTGAGTTATCTGTGGGACATTCAAGTAAGTATGTACAGGAGGCAGTTGGATATATGGATGGGACTAGAGATATCCATCTCTCACCTGGATTATTGCTCTAGCCTCCTGATGGATCCGCTGTTTTTGCCTCTGATCTCTTCCTGCCACCTTCATTCTTGGTAGAGCAGCCAGTGTGACTTGGTAAACCACAAGCCAGAAAACGGTACTTCTCTGCTCAAAACCTCCCAAGGGCTCCCATCACCCTGAGTTGTGGCCACAGTCCTGCCTGTGGCCTATGAGGCCCCGGCCTCCTGTCCTCTCCCTTCTCTGCACCATTCCAGTCACTCTGCCACTCTCACTGCTCCTCTCGGGGCCTTTGCAGACCCACGGGAATGAGGGACTTCCCTCTTGGAGGCCCCTGTTTCCCTGAGAGGCAGGAGGCGGGGTCATCTTCTGAGAGTATTTTGGAAGACAGGGGGATTATGGTCACGAGAAAAATGGTGAGGGTCGGGGTGTGGGAGATCTGGGAAGGGTGGGGCTGCTATGGGATCAATCTCAGCTTCTACTGAAAGGTAAACACCGAGAACACAGCAAATAGTCTCCCTTTAGAGAAAATCATGAAGGCGCATAGCATGGGCTGCCTTTACAGTCTATAAATCAAATTACCCCACAGTGTGAGAAATGACCCATTGCCCACAAGTACTGAGGCCAAAACCAAGAAAAAGGGCATAAATTTTAGCATCAGAAATTCAAGTTGACTTCAGAATCTTTTGATACACATATTACACATATTCTAGGTAGCATAAGACTCAAGAAATCAAATTTTGATCCAGGATTAGGCCCACTCCTGCCTTGAAATAATAATAATAATTTACATTTATATCAGTAAATATTACAAATGTTTTATAACATAAAGATTAGAAGTGAGAAAACCAGAATGCAGACTCCTGTGATTGTCCTGTGAAAAAGACAATTAACATTGCCCTTTTATATTAAAATGTATTAATATTATATTTTTCTATTTATATAGTAATTTTACAATTTTAAAGTTTAATTTTTACAACAGCCCTGAAAGAACACTGGAACAGGTATTAATACCCCTCTCCTGGGAGATGGGGAAACTCAGGCCTAAAGCAGTTGAGTTGCCCAAGGTCACTGAGAGGAGGCCAGAACCCAGGCTCCAGCCTGTTCCGTCACCACTTTCCACCGCACTATTGACTGCTCTTTCAGCCTGATCTTGAAGCTGTTCTTTTGTAAATGAGGGGGTGTTCTTTTGCCCAAGAGGATGAGGCCAACTGGCATAAGGAAGGAATTGACTTGGGGCAATACCCTGACACGTGAGACAGGGATGTCCTTGAGATGATGGTAACTCGGGAGACCATGGCATCTCTGCCCAGCAGGCAGCACAGGGGTGGGGGTGGGGGAGGAGACATGAGAGGTGCCCAGTGACTGCAGTCCAGAGCCCCCTGAAGGTGTCTGATCCCCAACTCAGGCCTGAGGCTTTGCCACACAGGGACTTTCCTAATGTATCTCCGACTTCTCACAAGCCCTTCCAGATGTAGCACTGATGAAATCTCACACATTTGTTCCCCAGCACTGAAATGTGTTTATGCTCTCAAAGTGAAGGTTTGTAATGGGTTTTGCTCATGGGAATGATTATTTTAGTGCTGACTTTTAAAAAGGCAATTGATAACAAGTTTACCCAGCCAAAAGAGCTCTGGCAACTATCTGCAAATTCAGACTCCGCGAAGAGCCAAACCAGATCATTTAAGACCCCCTGAATCCATTCTGGGACCAAGATTATCCGAATTGACAAGCTAAAAATGGGATAATTTATGCTAAAATGGTGCTTATGAAATCAAGATGCTACTCTGGACGGCTGCTTCTGGGAGCTGCCACAAGCCCTTCTCTTATTTTTCTCCTTCCTGGGCTTCTTCCCTCCCCTCTTCACTTTCCCAGTTGGGGTGGTAAAGAAGCAGGCGGTGGGGGGCTATGGTGTTCGGAAGGTTTTAGCCTGAGAACTTCCTGGGATGGTTTTTAAGCTTTTCATGCGAAGCCTTGAACAATTTGTAGAGAATACAAAGGTCTCCAATGTCAGGGTTTGTTGACGTTATTTGTTTGTTTTTAATCACAGCTCTGGGCAGGGCCTGGGTTGTGGAGAAATCCCACCAGTGGAACGGAAGACAAGTCCTGAGATTGCTCATCTCTGCCGAGCTCTTCAACTCACCTACAAATATTCCGCCAGGTGGTCTTGGCCTTAGACCTAAGCACTGAGGCTCCACAAGTGGGAGAAGATGCTGGTTCACCAGGGGAGCCTGACCTGCTCCAAGGATCCCCTCCTGATGCTCTCGGAGCTCAGAGCATTGGAAGAGTCGCTGAAACGAGACCCACCTAATTCTAACTACCAGGGTCCTCACCCACCAGCCTAGTCAAAAACAAACAGCAGAGATCTAGGAGAGAATGAGCTGACTCTGCTCTGGTCAAACGTGGTAGTAACCACACATCAATCTCCTCCCCTCCCCACACTCTCTAAATGAAAGAAAAGGAATCAAAAAGTACCAACCAACAAAGGCCAGAAGAACGGCAAAGTAGGAGAGAGTGGAAGATCAGTTTCAATAGGTTTGGAAGCCAGAAAGCAGATGGATGGGTGGTGACAGCCCTAAAGGAATAGAGGAAGTAAAATCTTTGTGCCTGCAGAGGAGCTACACAGATAGAAAGCAAGCCGCTTTGTCCTGCCCTCGGGTGAAGAGACTTAGGCCTCACTCAGAAGCACCAAGTACTCTGGAAGCCAGGGTGAGATGTGCAGCTGGAAACGATGAAGTTTTTGACAATCTATATAAAGAGCAGTTGGATCTTCCAAACTCCCGCTCCCAACCCACACCCAGGCATCCCAGGCAACTGGCACCATCCGGATCTCTCACCTCTGCAGGAGATGGGAGGTTTATTCCCTGAAGAAGGCAAAACAGAGGTTTCAGCTCAGAGGTCAGGCATTAGGTATGAAGCTGAAAACAAGGGATTAGTTGGAGTCCTATATACTGAGCTGTGAGGCCCCTGGACCCTACCTCCCTCTCAAGAGCAGGCAACCAGGAATACATGTGTCCTGGCCCGAAATAGAAAGATTATTCTTTAGAGGAGATTAACAAAACTCCCTAAGAGGAGATCCAGTTATTGCTGTTTGGGGGCTCCCCTAAAATGTGGCTGGCTCACCCTCTGATCGCATCACAGTAAAGACAACAAGTGAAGAAGCCCTGCTCCCACCCATACAAGGGTTTCTAATTGGTCTTAATTCTTTGCTCCATTCCTAAACAGAGACACCAAAACGAGGACAGGAAAAAAGAAGAAAAGGAAAAACACTCCTCAAGAACAAAAGCAATGAGATCTGGCCCAAAAGAAAACTTGAAAAGAGTAATTTCAGAGTTAAAAAGTTATAAAGGGACAAAGAACTAGCAAGGTGTTTGGGGGTTTGGGTTTTTTTTTAGAAAAACAAAAGAAAAAAATGACAACCAAAGTTTAAAAATCAGCAAAAGGAATAAATACAAAATTGATAAATTCTCCAAGAAAGTGAATAGAAAACTTAAAATATGAGAGAATTACTGAGAAAACTAGAGAATTAACCCAGGATATGCAGACAGAACAAAATAAAAAGACTAGAAGATATTCCCAGAGAAAGTATATAAGAACTGAAGGGGCTTCCCTGGTGGCGCAGTGGTTGGGGGTCCGCCTGCCGATGCAGGGGACACGGGTTCATGCCCCGGTCCGGGAAGATCCCACGTGCCGCGGAGCGGCTGGGCCCGTGAGCCATGGCCGCTGAGCCTGCGCGTCCGGAGCCCGCAACGGGAGAGGCCACAACAGTGAGAGGCCCGCGTACCAAAAAAAAAAAAAAAACTGAAGGACTTGAGTTTCCAGATTTAAAAGTCTACTGAGTACTCAGCACAAAGAGAGAATAAAAAGTACACCTGATCATAACATTTTAGAATATTGTGTTAAACAGAACATCCTAAAAACAAACCAAAACAAAACATAGCACATTCAAAGGAATAAAGCTCCGAAGGTCATCCTACTTCCCAAAAACAAAACTGGATGCTAGAGAAGAGAGGGCAGTGCTTTAAAAATTCTAAGAGGAAGAGGTTTTCAATCTAGAGTCTATAAATAACTACCAATGAATCATAAGGTAAAATAAAAACTTCAGACACAGAGCTCAAATGTTTTTCATTTAAGTACTCTCTCTTAGGAAGCTACTAAAGGACATGTTTTGGCTAGTTGCAGGTGTAAACCAAAAATGAAGACATGGAGATCCAGAGAAGAGAAGAGCCAGCCCAGAAGTAAGAGGAAAGAAAATCCCAGAACCATCTCCCTCGGCAGCCTTGTGAGCGGTGAGCCCTGATAGAGCTCGAAAGAGGACTGAGAAGTGGAAAGCAACAGTGTCCTACTCTGCTCAGCTGTGAGCTATATCTACATATTTGTCATAATATAAACACTGACTGTTAGAACTATTCTGGAAGAGTGAGGGGTGGTGATATAGCGAGCAAGGGGGCTGAGTCTTCAACTATCAAAACAGGAGTGAGTAGATCTGTGCAAAATGGATCAATGAAGAAAGACGACAGTGATCACAGATATAGGTTTATGGAGGAAAACATCAGAAGAAGCATCTTCAAGAGTGGGGGAGGGGACTGGCGGATGTGTAGGAGACTTCTGTTTTTCTTAGTTTAGTAATGTGTAAGTACGTGACATAGATCAAAATAAAATTTAAATTAATTTTTTAAAAGTAAATTCAAACATTAGTCCATTTCCCATATGCATAAGCATGATTAAAAGTCTCCATGTAATTCCATTATGATCCCTGAACATCACAAAGCAGGTGGTATCTCTCCTTCTTTTCCCAAATTTACTGATCATCTGCTCCATAGGAGTCCTTGTCAGTTCCTAGGAAGAATTTTTCTTTTCTTTTTCCTCAGTGGCAAGGGGAAAAGGAATATTAGTTGAAAATATGTGAGGCCTAAGTAAGGCAAAACTGAGATTCCTGGCCCCCTGCACCATCTTCCTACCTGATTGTATAGGACAAAATCAATAGGAAGCCAGTCTCCAACTCCATTTCAAGAGGTGCCTAGGCTGCTGGCTGAACAATGTGTCATTGTCTGTGTGTATGAGACTGAACTGGACCCTGGGAGCATCGGAAGAAAGAAGCCACGGAATCAAACTCCTCCCTCTTATCTTTCCCCTCATCAGGAATGGCAACAGGAACATGGCCCTGGAAGACCCATCCTGTCCTGTCTCTGGCGGTGCCCAGGGTTGCTGAGCCCTTGCATTCACAGAGGAAAGTCATTGGACTGAAACTTCTTTGGGTTCCAGAGGACCAGATAGACATGCTGTCACCCAAGAAATCTAGAAAGAAGAACACAAAAGGACCTCTACAATGAATTTTGATGATAAACCCATATAGGGGGCAAAATGACAGCAAATTATGTTGAGGGAAGGATAGGCAGAAGAACATTCTACAGAGCCAGCAAGCAATGCACCTACTAATCTTATCCCCAACAGCCCTGAGTAGACATGAACCACTTAGGGGAACAAAACACCTTCAGAACAAGCAATGAAGTTGGGCTACAAGGGTAGTAAGGAGGCCAGCCAAGGGCTCTGCCCAATCCTGTAGTCACAGAGACAGGGCAGAAGCTCCAGCTCTCTCAGCAATATTCCCTATTAATGAGGCATTAAATTCTGTTTCCTTTTTCTCTTTTCCTCAATCGTGGAACTCCTGACCTCAAGCCTCTGTCCTCTGCTTTCGTGGGAATGGTAGAAATAAATTGGTTCACATAACTAAAGAAACAAACCTAAAGGAAGAAAAACTAAAGGAAATTAAAATAAATTATAAGGAAACTCCAATTAAAGGCCCTTCAAAACGATAAAATGATTTCAATTTTACTCTGTCTCACTCACTTCTCCCCACTTCCTCCCCAGATATACCTGCATATCTACATATTTATACAGATATTTTTTATTATTTAGTTAATATGAATTACAGGCCTCATACTTCCTCCCTTCTAAATCCACAATGAGGAAGCTTTCTCTTTTCTCTCGCTCCCTTTTTTCCTCCTCTCCCCCTCACCAACACGATTTACATTCTCAATGTAATGTATTAAAAAGTTGACAGGGACGAAAGGATTCACACGATGTCTGCTAAGAAACCCAATTTCCATGATGAATTGCCCGAAGCCCCTGAATCACAAACCATTTTTTCCGCTGCTCAGAAGTTGGTTTTTTTTTTTTTTTTTAAATCTTCTTAAAGCTTCCTTCCTAATCTTTGGCTAGAAGAGATGGGTGAAAGGATTTTTTTTTTTTCTAAACTAAGGAAAGTATTAGCATCTTGGTTGTTGTGCATCAAATTTGAAAATGCAAGGTTAGTAATATTTCAAATCGGCCATGGTCCAAACCTCTTGATAAGTGAGTGTGCTCTTTTGCGTTCTCTCTCTCTCTCTCACCTCCTTCCCCACCCCACCCCCTGGTCTTATAGCCAGTAATATGAAGGAGCTAAAGGAGAAAAGGAAAATTTAGATTGATTCATCAAATATCTACCCCTTTTTTCGAAGGTTATAGAATTCCAAATAAGAGATATCCACTTTCCTAGAAGTGAATGGATCATCCATATTTAGGTGAAGGTTTCAGCAGCAAAACCCTAACCCAACTCATGCAACACACCCGTCAGCTCAGGAGCAGAGACTGTGATCAGAGCTGAGTGTACATCGCGCTGAATATGTTCTCTTAAGACATTGCATTTGCCCGGAAGAGTTCACCCTGGGCTGCCCATTACCAGAGCAGCGAAGAGGGACACAGAGTCCATCTAAGCTCTTGCTAAGGTTTTTGCACTTTGAAAAAAAAACCCACTTTTTCCCAAATATTCTGGAAATTTGGACCTCTCCTGACTATCTGATTTCAACTTCACATTTTTTCTGTGTTTTAACCAATGTATACAGATCAGTGGTTGCTGAAGAAGAGGAGGTAGGGATGAAGAGGCAGAGCACAGAGGATTTTTAGGACAGTGAAGCTATTCTGTATGATACTATAAATGATACATGCCATTATACATTGGTTAAAACCCACAGAGTGTACAACACTAAGACTGTGTCCTAATGTAAACTATGGACCTTGGGTGAAAATGATGTATCAATGTAGATCCATCAAGTGTAACAAGTATACTACTGGTTCAGAATGTTATCAACAATCTGTGGGGGAAACAGTGGGGGCAGAGAGTATATGAGAACTCTCTGTACTTTCTGCTCAATATTGCTGTGAACCTAAAACAGCTCTAAACAATAAAGTCCATTTAAAAGGGAAAAATTAATAAAATAAATGAGTTGTATAAGGCAAGTGGTACTTTCTAATGGCAAAGCCTGTGGAACTGTGAATTGTGTTAAGACCACATAGCAAAGACCTAAAAAAAGGATAAAATTCAGAGGTCACATAATCACCTAGTGACAGGCATAGGAAAAAAGTAAACGGGAGTACAGTTGACATGGATTCATCCTGAGTGAAATAAAATGGAGGAAACAGTCTGACTAGTTTGAAATTATCCTTCCTACATAATTTAAAAGTAGCTAAAATTGAAAAAGGAAAAAGGTATGAGATAGAAGTAAATAACCGTATTAGAAAAGAGAAAAGGAAGATCTCACCTTATTGGCTGGTAAGTCTGTTCACTGTTCATGGACTAATAAGAAAGAAGATTCCACCATGGCAAAGAAATGGCCACATAGATGGAAGTTCCATGAGAAGAGGAACTATTTTTCATTCACTGTTGTATCACTAGTGCCTAGAATAGTAGCTAGCACCCAATAAATATTTGTTAAATAAATGATTTAATAAATCAAAAGGCTAGAATTGAGTAGATTATTGTGAGATAAAAACAAAGTGGTACAAAGATAATCACCAGTGACCCACAAAAAAGCAGATATATGATTCATGGTTCAATAACTGTTGTAAAAAAAATCCTAAATTTTCAGTAATTTAACCAATGAAGTTTTCTTATTCCCATCATAATCAGATAACAAAGATTGTAGAGACAGTTCTGCTCCACATAGCCATTTGAGGAATCAATATTTTTTCATCTATTGACTCATCACTTTGAGAGCCTCAGAGTCCTCCATTAAGTGCTCTGTATCCAGCTGTCGACAGCAGAAAAGCAAATACATGGAAGATCACATGTAGGTTTTTTAAGGGGTCAGGTTTGGAAGAGACATCTGTCACTTCTACCCACGTTCCATTGACCAGAACTCAGTCAGAGTTCCCACTTAACTGCAAGAGATTCTGGAAAATGTACTCTAGCTGGGAACAACCAGGTAAGTAGCATGCCAGAGCATCAAAGAGGCAATTGCAGATACCTGAAATACTTGTTTTCTTGGTCAATGTCTGTGCCTGTCAAGAAAGAGAGAGAGAGAAGCCAAAGTCGAGCATTCACCCAGAGTAGAGAATCTTGTTTAAGATCTTCCTTGCATTAATTTAGGATCCCAAAGAGATATACCTTCAGGGAAATAAAATCAGATCTAGCTAGACCTGCCTGCTGGGAATGGTGGAAAGAGCTACCTAGATAATCAGATCAGGAGGGGATCAAAGAAGGGGATCTCTGGTAAGTCTTAGCTGTAGACAGGACTTATCTTCATTCAGTTCTTCAAGAAGCTGACCCTGAGCCAAGGATTCAGTGAAGCTGATTTGTTAAGAAAGTACTCTCAGGAAAAACTGGTGACTAAGAGAAGCAGGATAGAGAAAAGAAAAAAGCCAACCTAGGGTGAGAAAATTCAGGTGGGTCCCAGCTTCAGCCTGATCCTCAGGGAGCTCTGAAGTCACAGATTTTCTCACCTCCAGGCAAGGGATCTGGGCTTTTGTGCTCCTGCACCAACTTTTCATTGGCTATAAGGCCTTCTTGAGGGGATGTAAACTCCAAGGTATTTCTGTATCAATCAGTTATTGGTCACAGGCAACCCTGAGGACATAAAGTCCCAGAAAATTCTTGCTATCTCAATGGGCAAGGTGATTCCAGTAGTCCAAGGGCAGTTTCTGAAGAATGTTTCAGGTACTAGTTATTAGCAGCAAAGCATAACAATTTTGGGGGATTAAACACACAGAACCAGTGATAAGGACTGGGGGGAATTTAAGTGAGGCACCTACAGTGTCCACTATAGGCCCCTATGCACAATTAAACCCCAACTCCTCCATTTTCTGGTTGAGCCAAAAACCCTCAGTCCTTGAACTTATTTTGTGGTGGTCCCAAAGGGCAGAACACATAGGCCCCTGGAAGGAGCTAGCATAAGTTCTCTCTGGAGGAGAGCACATCTATTCTACATACTGGGGAAACCTCACAAATTATGTTTGAAAAGCAATGACCAGCAAGCAATCAGAAATTACCAAGCATATAAGAATACAAGATAATATAAATATATACAAGAACTAAGAAAAAACACAGAGAGCAGAAACACACACAGACTTCAAATATTACAACTAATAGACACAATTTGGTAAGATGCTTACCATAGTTATTTATCATGTTTAAAAATATAAACGGCAAACTTGAAAATATCTGCAGGAAACAGAAGACTATAAAAAGTATCATAGCAGATTTAGAAAAAAATGAAATAGAGCTTCTAGAAATAAAAATATAATAACCAAAACTGTAAAGTCAGAAGAGAAGAAGAGAAAGGGACAGAGGTAATTTGTAAAGAGAAAATAGCTAAGAATTTTCAAAACTGATTGAAGAGTTTAATCCATAGATTCAAGAATCTCAAGAAGGTTAAATAAAAAGAAATTCACCACTTAGAAAAATCATAGAAAAATTGAAGAAAACAAAAAAAAAATCAAAAATCTTAAATGTGGCAAGTGAAAATGAAAAGATTACCTTCAAAGAAGAAGCATTTAGACCAACAACTGACTTCCAAATGCAACAGTGAAAGCTAAAAGATAACTGAATGTCTTTTCAAATTCTTGAAGGAAAAAAACTGCAACCTGCAATTCCCTATCCAACAAAAATATCTTTTAAGAGAGAAGATAAAATATATTTCAGAAAATACAGAAAAATTTTATCAGCAGTAGACCCTCATAATCTAAAGGACATGCTGTGAGCAGTAATCCTAGATTAAAGGTCTGAAACACAAGGAGATATGAAATGAAATTGAGTGGAACTATATGGGAATTGTAAGTAAATATTGATGGCATAAAGCAGTAATAATGCCTATAGGGTTAAAAATTAAAAAGGCATTATTACCAGATAGTAATAATGTATAAGGCAAAGGTATGTCTAGTGGTTAGGATTTGGTGCTTTCACTGCAGAGGCCCAGGTTCAATCCCTGGTCAGGGAACCGAGATCCCACAAGCTGCACAACACAGGCAATTAAGTAAAAACAAAAGTATGATAAATGGAATTATAGTGTTCTAAGGTGTCATTTGGAAGATGGAGAAAAGTTATTAACTCTTTTAAAATTTAAATATGCATTTTATAATTTCCAGAAAACCTTCTAAAAGAATGTAAATGGAGTTTAAAATACCCTCCCCCCCAAAAAATTAGGAGGAGTGGAATAAAAAACAGTTAAAATTTAGAAAGGAGAAACAAACATGAAATTGATATAGAAAATATATAGCATAAAAATTCCAAATATATCAGTAATTATGATGAATATAAATCAACAATACTTCAATTAAAGAAAAAATGATTAGAAAAGTACAAGATCCAACTATATACTTTTTACAAAAACATAAAACGATATAGAAAACTTAAAAGTTAGCATGAAAATATTAATAAAGAGAAAGGTGGTATAGCTGTATTAATATCAGACAAAATAGAACTTGAGGCAAAAATCATTCCTAGAGATAAGGACAATCACTTCATAATAATAAAAAGGTTCAAGTCATGAAAGAAAAACACAACAATTTTAAGTTTATATGCATTTGTAAAGTGGCCTGCAGTACAGAATGTAAAACTTAGCAGATAGAAAAGTCAATATCACAAATTGTGAAGATTTCAACACTCCTCTTTCAGTGTTTGATAGAACATGCTGATAAAAATCAGTGAAGATATTTTAAAATCCTGTTTGAAAAACAGAATTAACAACCTTGACCAAATGGACATACAGAGAAAATTATACCCAACAGAATATACTGTTTTTACAAACTTCCACATATATTTACAAAAATAGACCATATAATAGACCAGAAAGCAAGTCTCAACAAATTTCTGAAGACTGAGATCAGTATATCTCAGTGTTATATTCTCTAACCACAATGCAATTAAACCAGAAATAATATTAAAACATTCTTAAATTCTGAAATATTTGGAAATTTAAGTATATTGATAACCACAGATAATGGAAGAAATAATAATGGAAATTTGAAAACAGTGCTAAATGACAATGAAAATACTATCCACTGAGACCTATAGCAAGTATTAGCCTTAAAATGCATTTATTAGTTAAGAAAAAAATGAATCAGTTAAGCACCATCTCAAAAAGTTAACAAAAGAAGGGGCAACCTAGAAAAGAGAGAACAGCAGAAATCAATGAAACCTAAAGAAAACATAGAAAAGAGAAAGGGAAAACAAAGTCAAAATTGATCCCCTAGAATAAGAGATGACAAAGATAACTAACAGCAGGAATGAAAAAGAAATCAGTTCAGTTGCTGAAGATGTCAAACAGATAAGAGAAATTTATGAACAACTTAATGCCTATAAATTTGAAAATGTAAATGAAATGGACATGGTGGCACACCTGGCATGTTTGATACCCAGAGCAAATCCTTTTTAACACCCCCAACTTCTATACAACAAAATTGTTTTTAGGGATAATCATGTGATCAAACAAATAATAATAATGACCAGAAAAAAGAAAAAAAAACACAGACAGTGAAAATTTCTTTTATTGAACTTCGTATGCTAGTAAACACACAGAGATTCATACCCCAAAAATTGTTTTAATAAAATAAATATTACAAGAAAAAAGATGAAGAAAGCAATGGAATAATACTTTTGAATTGCCTTAATGTGTTTTTAAAGGGAAAATACTTACACTTACATATTGATCTGTCACAGTAATAAACACAAACATAATAATTTCTATTTTTGAGCCTAACTTCTGAAAGTTTGTCAATGACTTCATCAAAATTGATCTTGTTCACATATTCATGTCTATAGGCAGTCTAGCCAGATTTGTCAATCTCTCTTTACTCAGAATTGAGCAAAAAATACTTTTTATTAATTTTAATTTTGAAACCTATCTTTCATATGAAGAAATAGATACACATGTAGTTAGGAAAAGTCTTAAACACAAAAAGTGTGGCCAAAATTCATTATAATATCACTTCATAATAAAGTCTAGAAATGGCAATACTGTCTATGCCTTTGTCCTTGGGATCCATTCTAGCTGCTTTCAAACATCTCTATGGATGTTTTTAAAATCCAAGTGGTCACATAGAATGACAGAATTTATGTAACTTCAGTTCTGTTTCTTTGACTTTCCAGTTACTGCACTATTGTTGATTTCTAATCTACAATTTAGACAAAGGAACATGTAGTATACCACAGGAGTTGGAGAAAAAACCTGCACTCAAAGCAGGCACACTCTAATAATTCCTAACTGTTACAACCTGATTCTCGAAACAAACATGTGTAGCTGGGTGCAACTGTGTCAAGAGCCAACCCCATAAATGAGAATCCTCCAAATTAACTTTCACATAGAATATAGTGATTTTTAAAGAAAAGGTTTTTTAAAGTGTCAGTTTGAATCTCACATATATATTATTAAAATGCAACAGAAATCTCAGCTTTTTTAAAAAATGACAACCAACAAAAGATTGGAAGGGGGTTTGGAACTGCTGACAGTTTCACTGATTTTATTATGGTTTTAAAATTCTCTACAGAGAATTATAGAGAATGTATGCAATTCTCCCTATTGCATACATCTAGGGTGCCTGCTCCCAACGCCCTGATCTTGGTACTAAATGGACAAATTCCTAGAAAATTACAACTTATCAAAACTCTCTGTTATCAGAGTACACATATAAGAATATTCATAGCAACATTGTTCACAATCGCCCAGCGTATGGTTATAATTATACGATAGAATACTATACAGCCAATTCCTCCTCTAACAGTGCCCTGTTTCTTTTCTTTATAGCACCTAACACAATTTGTTACAATATCTGTGTTCATTGCTTACTCTTGTTTATTGCCCATTTCCCCCACTGGTTGGTAAGCTCCTCAAAGGCAAGAATCAAGTCCCAATTTTCACGTAATGCCCAGCCTGGTGCCTGAAACTTGGTCGGCACTCAGAAGTTATGTCATGCATGAATGAATAATGAACAGTTACAGTTGAGCTCTGCTTGCCTAGACACCATTCTGTCACTTTGAGTTGACTTTGTTGTAATCTAGTATGTATTTATCTTTTTGTTTCATCCTCAAAAGCAACCATTTTCCTCAATTCCAAACTCCTAGAGGACCCTCAATCTATGCCCAGATACTGATAACATAGGCAATGGTGGATGTGGAATTGATTAACTCTGAGGACATCAGACATCTAACATAGGTCAGAATATAACAAAAATTATTAACATTTATTGAGTGCTTACTATTTTCAGGCACAACCCTGAGAGTCTCAATATTCACAGCCATCAATATAAAGTAGGTGCTAGTATTATTACCATTCCGCAGATGGAGAAACTGAGGCACAAAGTAGCTTTTCAAAACTCATACAGCTGGTTAAGGGGTGGGTCTGGATTCAAACCCAACAGACCACACTGGGCTATGCTATATCAAACACTCAGGGTTGAAACTAAGAGTATTTATTGCAACTCACACCACAAATTGGTTGGCAGGTTGAACTGCATGGCCTGGGTTGTGTGGTGAAGAGAAGACTGAGCTGATGGGCTCCCCATGGAGCCTGTGAAGCCGGGCTTCAGAAAGCCAGTGCCCACGTGGGTTTCCAATAAAGAACCCTTCAGATCCCACCTTTTTCCTGTGCTGGGTAATCGCAGGATTTACCTGGAGGAGCCAGGATTGCATCTCTTGTGATCCTGGCTGGGGGTTCAGAGTGCCTGTTGCTACTGGAGTCATCTACAATTAGAGAATTAAACCTGCTCACACTTGGGCTGACTGCAGGCGTCCTTGACAAGCATCAGTCTTGCTGATGGGCACGACTGTCTGTGTGGTCTGTGGCTCCATGGACAGATGGCTAGAACTTCAGAAAAAGAAACTGCAGAAATCTTTCAAGTTTTCATTTCTCCCTGTTCAGATTTTTATTCCCTTTTCTGAACATTTTATGCACCAAAGGTATATGGCCATCCTTCCTTCCTCTGCCGTCCTGCAGACTAGCTGCAGAGCAACATCTGTACAGCTCAACTGCACTGCACTGGGTGACATCCATCTAGGGACATTGTCATCCACACGCCAAGTTTGTTTGGCACAAGAAAACCATCAGGGATCTCTTCCAAAGCTGCCCTCCCTTTCACTGGCTCCTGAGCTAAGGCTGGCGGTCTGCATTCTGCCCTCAGGCTGTAAGCCACTCTGTTAGGTCCCTGGAAGTACTGCTTCTCAGCTCCCAGTCTCTCTGACCTCCCTGCTGCTAAGCGACTGCAATATTATCAAATTATAACATGTTTATCACCAAAACATCAGACAACATTAAAGTACATTAAGGAGAAAGTAAAAGTTCCCAGTGACTCTACCCACACCCAAGAGATGACCACTGTCATTAGCTTGGTGCCTATATTCACAAAACCCTTCAAAGTGTCTAAAATTGATAGATAGATGATAGATAGATAGATAGATAGATAGATAGATAGATAGATAGATAGATAGATAGATGATAGATGTCAACAAATTATAAGAAATTGTTTCTACTATTTTATAATCTAATTTGCTTAATAACATGTTATGGACATTTGTCTGTGGAAATTTTGAAAGACTGATTTACCTTATCCCTATTAATGGCTGCATAGTAGTTCATAGTCCAAAAGCAAACTCATTTCAGTGAAGAGAATCACCATCCATCTAGATAAAAACTAGCTGTCTTCCCTGACATCTCCCCAGATCCAATCATTTACCAACTCTGGTGAATTTGCTTCTTAAATCCACTCAAATGCAGCCCTCTTCTCATCTCTGTCACCACCACTTGAGTCCAAGTTACCATTTTCTCTCACCTAAACTTCTGCAGTTGTCTCTCAATAGGTACTTTTGCAAATTATAAATCTGGTCATGTCATCAATCCCAACTTCCAGCCCCCCTTGCTTTAAAAGCATTGTAATAGCTTCCTTTGCTCTTGAGATATGGACAAGATGCCTTAGCATAGCCCACAGGTCCTCATGAGGAGAACCCTGCTGAGGCAAAAGTTCATGCACATTTAAAATTTTGATAGTCATCATCAATCTGCACTCCAAAAAGGTAAGCGAGGTTACATCACCACCAATGGTATTTGAAAGTATGAGAAAGAGAAATGTTTTTTTAACACCCCCCCCCCCCCCTTCAAAACAAAAAAAAAAAAACCTCCCTGGGCCTAAATGTTGATTTAGCCAGCATTATGTCTTTACATCCATAAAATAATATGACTTGAGGCAATGTCAAATTACTAGAGAAAATGCTGCAGTAGCTTCAGATCTGCCAGCAATGTTACCACACAAAGGCTCAGTTGGGAGGTAATTACAAACCATGGAATCCCGGGCCTCCTGCAGACGTGAAGGAAGGAAGGTCTACTTGGCTACCGAGCACTTCCAATTTCAGTATCTCTCAGGCAGCCAGCTGGAGGCTGCCATCTGGTTTGTGAAGGGAGGTCCCTAGATGGTTCTTCAATCTGGAAAAATGTTTGCTGTTCATTTCCTCCTTTTAACTGTTCTCTGGATCAGTTTGAGGCCACACCTTCCTCACACATTTTCTCCAGGGTTAATTTTTAACTAATGCTCAGCAAATTGTGAGGTCTCTAACCTAAGAGTAGAGTCACACTTTGAATCCATGTTTATACTGGATTCTGGTTTAACCCCAACGTGGTACTGCGTAATTATTCAGATATTTTTTATGCAAGCCACAGAAAAAAGCAATAGCTTAAAATTTCCCTCCCATATTTCATTCATTCATTCACTCACTCACTCACTTGATAAAGAACTGTGGGATGCATATCATGTACCAGACATTGAGTAAAGTGCCAGGAAAATAGCAATGAAAGAAGACAGAAACAAACTCTTTCTGCTGAGCATTGCAGCCTAGAAAAATAGTGTATGGGGTGAATAGGATTCCGAGACAGTGTATTGTCAAACCCAAGTTCATGTGCCTGACACACAGGTAAGGCCAAACAAATGGAAACATTGACGTCTGGAGCAGAGAAAGGTTTATTGCAGGGCCAAGCAAGGAGAACAGGTACCTTGGGTTCAAAAAGCCCTGACTCCCTAATGGTTTTCGGGGAAGAGTTTTTAGAAGCAAAATTTGGGGGGAGGGCTGCAGGTTGTGTGACCTTCCCCTGATTGGTCAATGGTGAGGTAACAGGGTGGTGTTTCAAGCATCTCAGTCATCAGCCTTCTGGTTCCAAGCAGTCTGGGGTCCAAGGGCTTGTACTCAGTCTGAAGTTACCATCCTCCACCTGGATGGGGACCTTACTTCCTGTAGAAGGACTCAGAGATATGTATCAGATGGTTATGTATATCCCTTGAGGAGGAACCAGAACCCTGCCCTATCACTGCACTATTGTTTCTTGACTGACTTTCCTTTGTTTCTATGTTCCCTCATTCCTCTAGTCAGCAAGTGTTTGAATCTGCCCTTTGGAACTCAAGAAAGGTCTAGGAGGCTGAAACCTTTTTCCTACAAACAAGAAATGGGGGACACGGTAAGTCTTTTTTACCTGTTTTGTACAAACGGGTCATTTCTGACTTTTATTCAAAACCCCATTTCTGTCCTCATCATTTAACTTCAGATCTCACTCTGAGTTACCCACAGAGCCTGAACTGTGCTTTCCCAGAAATAACCTTCTCAAACAAGGTAGAATCTTCTCAATTTAATACCTTTTGTTTTCAGGGCCTTCAGGCTGTTTTTCTTGTCTGCTTTTAAAAAGAAATCTTCCTAGTCCCTGTGGTAGATTAAATTATTGACCCAATTCTTCACCCCTCCTTGCATTCATCCCCTTTATCCAGGGGCTTTGTGGTTCCTCCCACTGGAGGACCTTGACCTTGAGCTCAGCCATGTGATTTGCTTTGGCCAATGGATGTTAGCAAACATGACACAAGCAAAAACACATGCACACGTTTGCATGCATGTGCTCTATTGCACTTCTACCATTACCATGAAAAGAACATGATCTAGTCAGCCCACTGATGTGAGGAAAATGAAAGACACCTGGAGGAAACCTGGACCCAACCTGAAACCTGGAGTCAGGCCCAGGAGAGCTCAGCCTAGAATAGCTGAACGTCAGCCTACTCATAGGTGCATGAGTGAGAATAAATGATTGTTGTTTGAAGACATTGAGCTTGGGGTGGTTTGTTACACAACAACCAGTGATCGATAAAGTCTCCTGCAACTGATGTAAACATCCCTAAGTCCCTCTCCCCTATAACTCTGCTAGGCCTCCTTCTTGAAACCCAAACTAAAAGATGACCATGCTTTAAATTTTTGAGAGAAGTCTGTTTCTTGGGGAACTATCACAAATGGGATATTTTTACCAACAAATTCACCTGTTCCTCTGTCCTCTCTTTGTCTGGTGAAGATGCTGTCTGAGCTCCTTTCTCCACTCCATCCAACCGAACAGCACAGGATTCTTCTAGGGTCATTTTGGAGGAGTACTGGAAGGGAACTTTGGGTTAAGAACATCACAGGCCTGCATTTAAAGCATGGCTCTTCTGTTTATTAGCTGTGTGACCTTGAGCTTTAAGGTGATTTGAAGTCTCCAAATCTCATTGTACTCAACTGAAAAGTGAAACTATTTTCTCATCTCAAACTAGATAATATCGTCTGTGAAAATCTTGACTTTGGTTTCAATTGTGCAGTTCACTGAAAGGTTGTAGGGTGTTTTTTGCTTTGTTTAATATTGTTTTATAGCTGTAGTTAATTTGTGTTTTTTTGTTTTCTATTCTTAGCTTATCACCATTCTTTACTATATCTGAGGAATTGTGAGAACTAAAGAAGTGAAAAGAAGACTTCCTATACTTTCTAGAACAGAAAAGTACATTGGAAAAATATGCTTTATATTAACACTTCAAAATCTCAAAGTAAGCAACCAACATATATGACTATATAAAAATAAAGTATGTCATAGCTTCAGGGTAAACATGGCAAAAAGAAGACAAACATTTATCTCATATCTTATGAAATTAGTAAATAATGATAACACCAGCAAAAAAATTCATCAACAATAATCCAAACATCTACAGACTTCAAAGTGGTGGCCAAGAAGTGAGTCAAGTTTGCGGTGTGGCTCTGCAAGTTCCTAACATTGGCCTCAGCTCCCAGAAACCAAACTGGGGGTGGGGAGGGGAGGTGAATCAACAAAATCTTGAGACTTCCTCCAATAGCCTTGAGTCTGGAGAGAAGACTAGGGTCTGAGCCAAAGAAATATCATGGTTAAAACCCTGGAGATAAAAGCCCCCTACTACATACAGTGGAATCTTGGGCTATCAGTAAAATGGCCTTCCAGGGTGCCATGCTGAATTGTGAGGATGATCTGAAACCTGTGGTATCCTCCCTAGGAAGCAGAGACACCCTAACAAGGAGGTATAAATTCAGAATGGGTCATTTAACAAAATCCCAGAAGATAGCCCAGAGCCCAGGTCATGCAGCAAAGCCAGCTTAAAACTCCAGAAGACTTCTCCTCCACCACCTCCCCAGCTCCTGCCCTGTGACCTTGAGTAAACTGAAAAGTGAATAAAACTGCAATATCTGAGGCTTTAAGCAGTAGCTGAGGAGAAA
The DNA here is from genome assembly GCF_003676395.1 of Aethalodelphis obliquidens. NCBI lineage: Eukaryota > Metazoa > Chordata > Mammalia > Artiodactyla > Delphinidae > Aethalodelphis > Aethalodelphis obliquidens. Next base: position 4,803,896 of record NW_020838016.1, on the reverse strand, counting down.
AACAGATCTCAGCTACAGAGAGAAGGGAGCCAAGAAGATTCATCCATGCTCAATCAGAGAAACAGAAAGGCTGCCTACATTAACAAGAACAAGACAAAAAGAAAAGGTATGGCAATTATCAAATTTACCACATCTAAAGGAATATAGCATGATAATGACAAAATATTCATTTTAGAAGACCATTTTCTACAACTGGTTTGGAGTATAGGGAAATTTAATAAAAACATGAAATCAATAATCAAGAGTATGAAGGCAAAATTACAAAACAACAGAATGAGACCAAAACAACAGAATGAGACTAACAGAAGAGCTAATGAAATAGCTTGAAGACCAAAGTCACATCATCAAAGAACTAATAATCAAATTAGAAATGTCAGTGAACAATCTAGGTTTCACTGATTGAGGAATAATATGAGATAATCAAAAATAAATTTGGGGGAAAAAAGATAAGGAGTTTTAAAGCACTTAGAAAATAATAGGTATGAAAGACAAAGGCCATCCAACATAGGAATTGTTCCTGAAGAAGAGCCAAAAACCAGAATAGAAATGTAGTTAGAGATATAACACAAGAAAATTCCCTGCTATAAAGGAAGAACTAATACTATGTGTTGGAAAATTCCAGTATGGAATCATCAACAAGGCATCACCTTCTTGCATTATTGAAATTCAAAGACTGTGAAAGAATTATTTAGGCATTCGGAACCCTCCAAAAACACATAGAATCACTTATAAGGAGGCAAATATCAGACACATAAAGGTAACAGACAAGTATTCTTGACATGAAAGAACTTGGAGAATAAAACATCTAAGAATCCTCCCTCAAAAAACTAATAATGAATCCTGCCAATCAAGAATGAATTGAAGAGCAGTGATAAAGGGAACAGTGCAAAATTCAGTACCCAAAGGCAGTGGAACAATGCCCACAGGCTTATGGGAAAGAGATTGGGACACCAAACTTTTATACCCAGCCAGGTCAGTGTGGAGGAAACCAACAGAAATTTTCAAGTATGCAAGATCTCAGAGAGCAAGTACTATGAGCTCAGCTTGAAAACTGTTTGATAAGGAAATCCAGCAAACTAAAATTGAATCAGAATTTTTAAAAATAAATAATTCAGGAAAGCAGAAACTGCAGTACAAGGACAGGCAGTGAGCAGCAAATTCATTTAATTATAAATGTAAGACTAAACCATGATAATTATGGAATTATGGAATTATAAATGTAGAATATAAATGCATTATACTCCAACATTTTTAAAAAATAATGTTGCTTAAAAAACTCATAAGATGAGGGGAGTGGGAAATGAGGTGAGAGGAAGATTAAAAGTTTTAATTTCCTTATCTTTCATAGCAGAGAGTCAATCAATATGTCTAAAATTAAACATGGACCTTATTTTTTAAAAAAATCTAGCTTTCTTAATTTTTTTAATAATCTTTCTTTATAACCTTAGGGAGCACTTTTAGGATCTAATATCTCTGTGGTTTAAAAAAAATTATCTGAAGTTCCATAATTCCTTTGGTTTTTCTTTGGTTTCTTTTTCATCTGTTAAATTCAAGAAAAATTCAATTTAATGCTTTTTTATTTTTCTGAAAATACATAGTAAGACTCAATTTTTACAAAATTATTCTGCATTTTCATTCCATTTACAAACTTAAAGAACTACCTGGAATGATATTCACCTGAAGTTATTAGGTTACTTCTTGACAGAATTTGAGGCAATATTTTTGTTCTCCTCTTTTACTTTTTGCTTATTTTATATTCAACATATATCACCTACATAAGAACAATAAAGTCATCTGGTATTCAGTACATAAATACCAGATTGCAGAAACTGATCACAAAATCCTCCCATCTCTGTATGCATCCTCCTTTGCAGTATGACTTTGCAGCTGCACCATCAAAGGCTGGATTCAGTTTCCCCATCCCTTGAATCTGAACTGGCCTATGACTTGACTTGTTCTTTCAAGTAGAATGTGGCAGAAATAACACATGGCTTCTGAACATAGGCTTTAAAATGTTTTGCAGCAGCTTCTCTCACCTTATTGAAATATTTCCCTGAAACTGCAATGTGATAAAACCCCGGATGACTTTCTGAAGGAGGCGAGGCCACATAGCAGAGTTGAGCAGTCAAAGCCCCACAGAGTCACCATCTGACAACCAGCACCAACTACCACATGTGTGAATGAGGATGCCTTAGACCATGTAGCTTCAGTAGAGCTGCCAAATGACCAAGGCCACTAAGTGACCGCAGATGAGGCTAGCAGAAAAGCTGCCCAGCTGAGCCCAACTCAAATCGCTGCCGCACCAAATTGTGAGCAAATAAAACAGCCGTTGTTTCAAGCTGCTAATTTTGACGTGGCTTGTTACATGGCGATAGATATCAGATACACATTAACATAGGCTCCGTGTGTTAAAACATAATCAGGCATTTAAGTTAAATGGAAAACTGAGCACATGGATTTGTCTCCCCAAGTCCACTGAGTTGACATTACAGAAATACAAAAAGAATAAAGTCATAAGAACAAATATCAAAGGCCAAAACTGAGTCATATGTTCATGTCTAAACCACTCCCTGACATCTCATCTAGAGAATGAGACTACAGTGACCAGCTTCATCCCCTGGGTCTGGAAAGGGACAACTTCCCTAAGCAAATGCTAGGGGGTCTCCCAGAAGGGAAAAATGAGGGTCACTCACATCTACCAACCAATATTATAAAAAACATATTCCAGCAAACCTTTTTTTTTTTTTGAATCCTTCTTTTTTTTTTTTTACATCTTTATTGGAGTATAATTGCTTTACAATGCTGTGTTAGTTTCTGCTTTATAACAAAGTGAATCAGTTATACATATACATATGGTCCCATATCTCTTCCCTCTTGCCCCTCCCACCCTCCCACCCTCCTTATCCCACCCCTCTAGGTGGTCACAAAGCACCGAGCTGATCTCCCTGTGCTATGTGGCTGATTCCCACTAGCTATCTATTTTACATTTGGTAGTGTATATATATCCATGCCACTCTCTCACTTTGTCACAGCTTACCCTTCCCCCTCCTCATATCCTCAAGTCTATTCTCTAGTAGGTCTGTGTCTTTATTCCTGTCTTACCCCTAGGTTCTTCATGACATTTTTTTTCTTAAATTCCATACATATGTGTTAGCATACGGTATTTGTCTTTCTCTTTCTGACTTACTTCACTCTGTATAACAGACTCTAGGTCCATCCACCTCATTACAAATAGCTCAATTTTGTTTCTTTTTATGGCTGAGTAATATTCCATTGTACATATGTGCCACATCTTTATCCATTCATCCGATGATGGACACTTAGGTTGTTTCCATCTCTTGGCTATTGTAAACAGAGCTGCAATGAACATTTTGGTACATGACTTTTTTGAATTATGGTTTTCTCAGGGTATATGGCCAGTAGTGGGATTGCTGGGTCATATGGTAGTTCTATTTGTAGTTTTTTAAGGAACCTCCATACTGTTCTCCATAGTGGCTGTACCAATTCACATTTGCAGCAGCAGTGCAAGAGTGTTCCGTTTTCTCCACACTCTCTCCAGCATTTATTGTTTCTAGATTTTTTGATGATGGCCATTCTGACTGGTGTGAGATGATATCTCATTGTAGTTTTGATTTGCATTTCTCTAATGATTAATGATGTTGAGCATTCTTTCATGTGTTTGTTGGCAATCTGTATATCTTCTTTGGAGAAATGTCTATTTAGACCTTCTGCCCATTTTTGGATTCGGTTGTTGCTTTTTTGTTATTGAGCTGCATGAGCTGCTTGTATATTTTGGAGATTAATCCTTTGTCAGTTGCTTCATTTGCAAATATTTTCTCCCATTCTGAGGGTTGTCTTTTCATCTTGTTTATGGTTTCATTTGTTGTGCAAAAGCTTTGAAGTTTCATTAGGTCCCATTTGTTTGTTTTTATTTCCATTTCTTTAGGAGGTGGGTCAAAAGGGATCTTGCTGTGATTTATGTCATAGAGTGTTCTGCCTATGTTTTCCTCTAAGAGTTTTATAGTGTATGGCCTTACATTTAGGTCTTTAATCCATTTTGAGCTTATTTTTGTGTATGGTGTTAGGGAGTAATCTAATCTCATACTTTTACATGTACCTGTCCAGTTTTCCCAGTACCACTTATTGAAGAGGGTGTCCTTTCTCCACCGTACATTCCTGCCTCCTTTATCAAAGATAAGGTGACCGTATGTGCGTGGGTTTATCTCTGGCCTTTCTATCCTGTTCCATTGTTCTATATTTCTGTTTTTGTGTCAGTACAATACTGCCTTGATTACTGTAGCTTTCTAGTATAGTCTGAAGTCAGAGAGCTTGATTCCTCCAGCTCCATTTTTCGTTCTCAAGATAGCTTTGGCTTTGGCTATTTTGTGTTTCCATACAAATTGTGAATTTTTTTTGTTCTAGTTCTGTGAAAAATGTTAGTGGTAGTTTGAAAGGGATTGCATTGAATCTGTAGATTGTTTTAGGTAGTAGAGTCATTTTCACAATGTTGATTCTTCCAACCCAAGAACATGGTATATCCCTCCATCTATTTGTATCTTCTTTAATTTCTTTCATCAGTGTCTTATAATTTTCTGCATACAGGTCTTTTGTCTCCTTAAGTAGGTTTATTCCTAGATATTTTATTCTTTTTGTTGCAATGGTAAATGGGAGTGTTTTCTTGATTTCACTTTCAGATTTTTCATCATTAGTGTATAGGAATGCAAGAGATTTCTGTGCATTACTCTTGTATCCTGCTACTTTACCAAATTCATTGATTAGCTCTAGAAGTTTTCTGGTAACATCTTTAGGAATCTTTATGTATAGTATCATGTCATCTGCAAACACTGACAGCTTTACTTCTTCTTTTCTGATTTGGATTCCTTTTATTTCCTTTTCTTCTCTGATTGCTGTGGCTAAAACTTCCAAAACTATGTTGAATAAGAGTGGTGAGAGTGGGCAACCTTGTCTTGTTCCTGATCTTAGTGGAAATGCTTTCAGTTTTTCACCATTGAGGACGATGTTGGCTGTGGGTTTGTCATATATGGCCTTTATTATGTTGAGGAAAGTTCCCTCTATGCCTAATTTCTGGAGGGTTTTTATCATAAGTGAGTGTTGAAATTTGTCAAAAGCTTTCTCTGCATCTGTTGAGATGATCATATGGTTTTTCTCCTTCAATTGGTTAATATGGTGTATCACATTGATTGATTTGCGTATATTGAAGAATCTTTGCATTCCTGGGATAAAACCCACTTGATTTTAGTGTATGATCCTCTTAATGTGCTGTTGGATTCTGTTTGCTAGTAGTTTGTTGACGATTTTTGCATCTATGTTCATCAGTGATATTGGCCTGTAGTTTTCTTTCTTTGTGACATCCTTATCTGGTTTTGGTATCAGGGTGATGGTGGCCTCATAGAATGAGTTTGGGAGTGTTCCTCCCTCTGCTATATTTTGGAAGAGTTTGAGAAGGATAGGTGTTAGCTCTTCCCTAAATGTTTGAAAGATGGCCTGTGAAGCCATCTGGTCCTGGGCTTTTGTTTGTTGGAAGATTTTTAATCACAGTTTCAATTTCAGTGCTTGTGATTGATCTGTTCATATTTTCTATTTCTTCCTGATTCAGTCTTGGCAGGTTGTGCATTTCTAAGAATTTGTCCATTTCTTCCAGGTGTCCATTTTATTGGCATAGAGTTGCTTGTAGTAATCTCTCATGATCTTTTGTATTTCTGCAGTGTCAGTTGTTACTTCTCTTTTATCATTTCTAATTCTATTGATTTGAATCCTCTCCCTTTTTTTCTTGGTGAGTATGGCTAATGGTTTATCGATTTTGTTTATCTTCTCAAAGAACCAGCTTTTAGTTTTATTGATCTTTGCTATCGTTTCCTTCATTTGTTTTGCATTTATTTCTGAACTGATCTTTATGATTTCTTTCCTTCTGCTAACTTTGGGGCTTTTTTGTTCTTCTTTCTCTAATTGCTTTAGGTGCAAGTTTAGGTTGTTTATTCGAGATGCTTCCTGTTTCTTAAGGTAGGATTGTATTGCTATAAACTTCCCTCTTAGAACTGCTTTTGCTGCATCCCATAGGTTTTGGGTGGTCGTGTGTCCATTGTCATTTGTTTCTAGGTATTTTTTGATCTCCTCTTTGATTTCTTCAGTGATCACTTCGGTATTAAGTACTGTGTTGTTTAGCCTCGATGTGTTTGTATTTTTTACAGAAATTTTCCTGTAATTGATATCTAGTCTCATAGCATTGTGGTCAGAATAGATACTTGATACAATTTCAATTTTCTTAAATTTACCAAGGCTTGATTTGTGAGCCAAGATATGATCTATCCTGGAGAATGTTCCATGAGCACTTGAGAAAAATGTGTATTCTCTTGTTTTTGGATGGAATGTCCTATAAATATCAATTAAGTCCATCTTGTTTAATGTATCATTTAAAGCTTGTGTTTCCTTATTGATTTTCATTTTGGATGATCTGTCCATTGGTGAAAGTGGGGTGTTAAAATCCCCTACTATTATTGTGTTACTGTCAATTTCCCCTTTTATGACTGTTAGCATTTGCCTTATGGTTTGAGGTGTTCTTATGCTGGGTGAATATATATTTACAATTGTTATATATCCTTCTTGGATTGATCCCTTGATCATTATGTAGTGTCCTTCTTTGTCTCTTGTAATTGTCTTTATTTTAAAGTCCATTTTGTCTGATATGAGAATTGCTGCTCTGGCTTTCTTTTGATTTCCATTTGCATGGAATATCTTTTTCCATCCTCTCACTTTCAGTCTGTATGTGTCCCTAGATCTGAAGTGGGTCTCTTGTAGACAGCATATATATGGGTCTTGTTTTTGTATCCATTCAGCCAGTCTGTGTCTTTTGGTGGGAGCATTTAAACTATTTACATTTAAGGTAATTATCAATATGTATGTTCCTATTCCCATTTTCTTAATTGTTTTTGGTTTGTTATTATAGGTCTTTTCCTTCTCTTGTGTTTCTTGCCTAGAGAAGATCCTTTAGCATTTGTTGTAAAGCTGGTTTGGTGGTGCTAAACTCTCAGCTTTTGCTTGTCTGTAAAGGTTTTAATTTCTCCATCAAATCTGAATGAGATCCTTGCTGGGTAGAGTAATCTTGGTTGTAAATTTTTCTCCTTCATCACTTTAAATATGTCCTGCCAGTCTCTTCTGGCTTGCAGAGTTTCTGCTGAAAGATCAGCTGTTAACCTTATGGGGATTCCCTTGTGTGTTATTTGTTGTTTTTCCCTTGCTGCTTTTAATATGTTTTCTTTGTATTTAATTTTTGACAGTTTGATTAATATGTGTCTTGGTGTGCTTCTCCTTGGATTTATCCTGTATGGGATTCTCTGTGCTTCCTGGACTTGATTAACTATTTCCTTTCCCATATTAGGGAAGTTTTCAACTATAATTTCTTCAAATATTTTCTCAGGCCCTTTCCTTTTCTCTTCTTCTTCTGGAACCCCTATAATTTGAATGTTGGTGCATTTAATGTCCCAGAGGTCTCTGAGACTGTCCTCAGTTCTTTTCATTCTTTTTTCTTTATTCTACTCTGCAGTAGTTATTTCCACTGCTTTATTTTCCAGGTCACTTATCCGTTCTTCTGCCTCAGTTATTCTGCTATTGATCCCTTCTAGAGTCTTTTTAATTTCATTTATTGTGTTGTTCATCATTGCTTGTTTCATCTTTAGTTCTTCTAGGTCCTTGTTAAATGTTTCTTGCATTTTCTCTATTCTATTTCCAAGATTTTGGATCATCTTTACTATCATTATTCTGAATTCTTTTTCAGGTAGACTGCCTATTTTCTCTTCATTTGTTAGGTCTGGTGGGTTTTTTCTTGGTCCTTTATCTGCTGTGTGTTTTTCTGTCTTTTCATCTTGCTTATCTTACTGTGTTTGGGGTCTCCTTTTTGCAGGCTGCAGGTTCGTAGTTCCCATTGTTTTGGGGATGTTTTTGTATGTCCTCAGTGGCTAAGGTTGGTTCAGTGGGTTGTGTAGGCTTCCTGGTGGAGGGGACTAGTGCCTGTGTTCTGGTGGATGAGGCTGGATCTTGTCTTTCTGGTGGGCAGGTCCACGCCTGGTGGTGTGTTTTGGGGTGTCTGTGGACTTATTATGATTTTAGGCAGCCTCTCTGCTAATGGGTGGGGTTGTGTTCCTGTATTGCTAGTTGTTTGACATAGGGTGTCCAGCACTGTAGCTTGCTGGTCATTGAGTGAAGCTGGGTGTTGGTGTTGAGATGGAGATCCCTGGGAGATTTTCACCATTTGATATTACATGGAGCTGCGAGGTCTCTTGTGGACCAGTGTCCTGAGTTGGCTCTCCCACCTCAGAGGCACAGCAGTGACTTGTGGCTGCAGCACCAAGAGCCTTTCATCCACTCAGCTCAGAATAAATGGGAGAAAAAATAGAAAGAAAGAGGATAAAAGAAAATAAAATAAAGTAAGGTAAAATAAAATAAAGTTATTAAAATAAAATAATTATTAAGAAAAAGAAATTTTTTAAGTAAAAAAAAAAAAAAGGACGGATAGAACTCTAGGACAAATGGTGAAAGCAAAGCTATAAAGACAAAATCTCACACAGAAGCATACACATACACACTCACAAAAAGAGGAAAAGGGGAAAAAATAATAAATCTTGCTCTCAAAGTCCACCTCCTCTATTTGGGATGATTCATTGTCTATTCAGGTATTCCACAGATGCAGGGTATCTGTGGGGAGGAAGGTGATCTCTGCGTCTTACTCTTCCACCATCTTCCCCCTCTCTCTCCAGCAGACCTTTTTGTAAGAAATAGATGAACCCTCTAAGTGAGATAAATACCTCACATAGAATCAAATATCAAATCGATATTTATAAGAGAAAGAAGTAGAAATGGAGCCAAGATAGGAGACAGATATGGAATAATCCTGGAAACAGAAGATACTAGCAGTGTATTCATTCCACCATAAATATTTATTGAGTGTCTACTATGTGCTGTACAGTATACCTACACCAGAAACCAAAGGAAAGCACTACAAGAAAGGGGATAGGAGGTGTCAAGTGCTGTAAAGAAGTCAAAGGGAATGAGTCTGACAAAGGGCCAGTGGCTGCAATGAAGGAAGGGAGTCCTTGACTGCCCTGGAGAGTGCAGTTTTAGTAGAGAGCTAGAGGTAGATGCAGATAGTGAAATTTATAGATGGAGCAATGGGGAGAAAGTGAGTACAGGGGTTAGAAGACCGCTTATTTAGAAACTTTGGGGGTCATAAGTAGGAAAGGAATAGGACAGCAATCACAGGGAGCAGTTGAATCAAGTAAAAGCTTTATTAAGGTAGCAGGTTTGTTGAAGAGAGAGAACTTGAGTTTGAATAGCAGGAAGACAAGCAGATGTATATAAAGATTTTGATATCCTGAGGTGAAATGGAGAGAAAACAGGGCCATCCCATCAGATGGTCCAGATCTCTCTCAGCAAAGGAGGAATGAGCTTATTTCAGAAAATAGATTCCTCTATGTGACCAATTCAGAGAATTTAAAACCTAGAGGGTGGCTCTAGGATGGTATTCAACCTTCCATCCAAGGAGATGGAAATTCTGGCCCAGGCTAACAAGGTTGTGACCACCTATGTGTTGTGTAGTCAGAAGTACCACTTACCCCACAATCCCAGAGTAAGAGACACACCTAAATTGTTCCAGTGATCTCCACCTTCTGGTATGCATGTCCTTGCCTAATGTCCTCCTCTTGAGTGCAGTCTGCTAACCTACAGACTCACTTCTTATGAACGAAATATGACAAAAGTGATGGGTTGTCACTTCCAAGATTAGATCACAAAAAGATATTGGCTTCCTGATAAGTTTGTCCTCTTGCTTGCTCTGATGAAGCCAGATGCCATATTGTGACCTGCCCTACAGGGAGGTCCACATGGCAAGAAACTAAGGGAAGTTTCCAGCCAACAGCAAGCAAGGAACTGGGGTCCCTCAGTCCAACAACCCATGAGGAACTTAATCCTCCCAAAAGCCTCATGTGTGAGTTTAGAAAGTGAATCCTTCCCCAGTAGAGCCTTGAGATTACTACAGTCCTAGTCAGTGCTTTAATTGCAGCCTTGTAAGAGACACTGAAACTAGGAAAACCACACCTGGATGACCCACATAAACTGTGAGAAAATAAATGTTTGTTGTTTTAAGTTGCTACATTTTGAGGTCATTTGTAACACAGCTATAGACAGCAATTACACCTGGAATCACAGTTCTGACAGGATCTAGCAAAGCATCTGGACAAAGGGTTTCACTGTAGTCCCTGATGACAGCCTCTACTACTAGAGATAATCTCCAGAATACCATTTGTTCCCTCTTAAGAACACGTAATAGAGATACTTACCAAGAATAGAAATATATTTTGTTTTGGCTCTGTCTCTATCATTCTCTATGCTTCTGAAATCTCAGAACCATCTTTTCTTATCCTCCAAAGATGAGCTCCTTCCACAGGGAAACTGCCTCTCATATGAGGACTCCTTCTTTTCTCATGTCCATCGTCCTGCCCCACTGGAATACTGATCACCCTAGTCCCCAAATCCCCCTTTTATCTTTAGTATTCTTCAGTATTAGTCACCTATTGCTGTGTAACAAACCGTCCCAGAGCTTAATGGCTAAAAACATCATGAGTATATTATTTTTCATAATTTTGGGGGTTGGCTGAGCAGTTCTTTGTTGGTCTCACGTGGACTAATTCAGGGGTCTGCAGGGAAAGTTGATGTAGCCAGGACAGTGAGGACAGCTGGGATTTCTGGACCTCTCTCTTCATATATTCTTTCATTCTCAAGGGGACCATACCAAGCTGGGCTTGCACACAAGATGGAAGCTGCGTTCTAAGAGGGCAAACCCTAATGCACGAGCACTTATCAAACTTCTGCTTGCTTTATGGATGTTGATGTTCCATTGGCCAAAGCAAGTCACATGACCAAGCCCAGCATGAATGTGGGTGGGAACTACACAAAAGGGTGGGTAGTGGGAGGCTGATTCACTAGGAGTGAATCAGGAGGAGCAATCTACCACACCTCCTCATTCAGTCCTAACCACTATTCCTAGATTAATCTTCCCCAAACACCTGTTCCATTATCCCAGATCCTTGCTCACTCATCTCTTGGATTCAGTGAGATACAGTGAGGCATTTGACAATTTCTCTCATGTCCACATTGTGGATGAAATGTGGGATAAATATTACATTTAGGGAGGAAGCAATCCTGCTATGCTACATGCTACTGATTGATCACATCTGGGAATTATAACCAACCAGGCAAACAGAGAACAGTTAAGACAGGGAGGGATCTTGAAACCATCTCTCTTGTCTGAGTGCACAAACTGTGTCTTTCATTCCTTTACCCCTACAATGTGTCTTTATCCCTTTATCCCAGTCTACAATGTTTTAAGTCTATAAATATTTGATGGACGAATGAATGGATGGATGAATGAGTGAATTAAAATGGGAGAGTTGAATGAACAAATCATTCTTAGCCTTGAGCAGTCATTCTCAAATTTGAGCCTTCATCAGAATCACCTGGAGGACTGTTGAACCTCAGATTACTGGGACCCATGCCCTACTGTGGGGGAAGAGGAGCTGAGAATTTGCATTTCTAACAAGTTCCCCAGAGATGCTCATGCTCCAGATTGAGGACCACACTTTAAGAACCCCTGGCCCAAAGAAGAGAAGATCAAGGGAAGAAATGCTATCATTCAAATATCTAAAGAACTGAAGTAGCTAGAGAGAGCTGATTTGTTGTGCAGTAGAGAATTTGGAAAGTTACCTGGTGATAGACTGATTCAACACGTTTAAACACGTTTTCTAATAACTAGAGGTGTGTAAAAATGGAATAGGCTTGTCCTCCCCCACCTTCTCCTACCTCTTTTCCTGCTTTTCTTTAACTTCCCTCCTACCCCCATGTTCCTGTTCCAATAACAAGTTTACAGCCCTGGCTGAGAGTATAGATGTCACATTCCCACAATCAGAAATGTCCCCCTCCTAGGAACCAAATGTCAGCAATTTTCTGAATACAGACTTGGAAGAGAAAGAATCAGGCTCTCAAATGTCCATTTGTCTCATTTTTGTGCTGTAATATTATGATGACTTTTGGCTCAGGTAAGCAAAGCAATCTACATTTGGCCTTTTCTGTATGTTTATCCCAGACACTAATTTCTAATAAAAAATCAAATCCCATTTTAACATGACACCATCTTGTTTCCCTGTGGAATTATACGAACATTTGTAACAATTTTGCTTTTGAACGTGGTGCTACACAGGAAATGCTGATAACACAATTTCTTAACATACACCAAGTACACAGGTTACACAAAAGCAGATTCTATTTTAGCTTTTTAGAGAGGCTATTTAAAAGTTAAGTTCCCCTTAATGAAATAGCAAGAAAAAGGGATTTGCTTTTCTTCTCTCAGCATCCCAGCTTTCCACTCTTTGTGGGCTTATGATGTTTTCCTTCTTCCTTGTGTTATCTGCATTTCTTGCTCATCTCAACTTGATGGCAGGTTGCTGAGACAACTAAGACGCTAACCTTCTTAACTTGGCTTTTGTTGTGTGCTCGCGTGTGCTTAGGCGGGATATTTTTATTTCTCTTAGAATGCTCTGTGTCTGCTGTGGGGAGGGCTATTAGACCTGAAGGTGGAGAACAAGGGAGTCTTTTTAAGTGCTTGCCATTCAAATCGCTTTTTTACTTCCTTTAAGCCCATCGTTTGTAATGTGGGAGGGAGCTGATGGAAGCTTCCCCCATCGCCTATGGTCAGGATTAATTTACTTAGTGATGTCGTGGGTGTTCTAGCCCAGACTCCTCTAGCGGAAGGGAAGGTCCAAGCAAAGAAGCACACAAATTCCCCATCACCTCCGTTCCTTTATTTTCTCTTTCATCCCCTTTCCAAAAGTGGGGAGCCAGCTTGACAAAAAAACAATTACTCTGCGCAATCCCTTTATCTGTTTGGTTATCCAATAAAACAAGATTCAAACATAAAACCCACATTGGCCTCGTTCCACACTGAGCTGTCCAGGTACTGAAACAATTCTTTGTCTGTCTGCCTGTGCTCCTCCCTCCCCGCCACCCTGTGTTGAGCTCCCCTTGGGCTCTAGCCTCTGTCCTTCTATCTTTGCCCACCTCACAGAGTGACAGCAACAGAGTTCCTCTTGCTGCAGGAGTAATGGATACGAATGCAGATCCTAGAAAGTCACTTCTTAAGGCACAATTAATTAAAAGTAGCTTCCAAAGCTAAATTATACTCTGTCAATAGATACAAACTCACCTAACTAATTGAGATGGAGAAAGAATATTAAATTTAGAAGCAATTTTTAACCCATCTTTGGGTTACACGGCTAAGTTTTTAATATCTTTCATGTCTAAATTTTCCACTTTTCAAGGAGATCGTTACTTTGGTTATTCATTTGTTTATTTTACAATTACAACGCAGGTGTCATCTCCATAGGTGTCCTCAGATTTCCAACCTTCTGGGGTTGCCTTTCCCAAATCAGGAGGATGTCCAGCAGTGTCATCTAGATTCCCAGTAATTCCTAAAGACCTTATTCTCATGGCCACCTCTGACTCCAATTTCCTCCCCCGGCCTTCTCTCAATGTCTCCCTCTATCATCTCCTGTGGTGTATCTCTTATCTAAGCTTCCAGTTGATTTAAAGGTGGAACACAGACCCTTTATCTTTACCTCCCCAAGTCAAGCACTAACCAAAACTGACATATACAAGAGACTTATGGGAGTTTGGGCTTGGGGTCTGTTATGTCACAACATGTACAACAAATACTTTTCACTCCTTTGCTTCCCAGGAACAAATACCTGCCCCACAACTGAGCACTGAGGCAGTTCCAGCCCTCCGTGGACACCCAGGGAAGGGCTGAAGAGACAGACAGTTTGTCTTTTGAGCAACTAAAGAAGATCTTGAAGTTCCTAGAAAGAGGTGAACTTTCTGAGAAGGAAAAAGAATTGTGATTTCCGAGATCCAGAGCCTAGAGTGCTTGAACACTATTTGTGAAATAAATTCACATGGGGTAGAATGCAATCATCACATAAGCATTTTCCTGCCTTACAATGAGATTTTTTTTTTTTAAATAAAAATAAAAACCTTCCTGGCCCTGGAGAAAAGAGCCTAGAGAAAGAAGGAACCCAGAAAGAAAAAAGAACCAGTACCTCACTTTCCAGAGCAGAGCCTGGGAGAGAATGCCAGACTCAGAGAGAGATCCTGCATCTTAAAGGCCTTTGCACAACCAGGGGAGCCAAGTTAGAAGGTGGAAACATGGCCACAGTGACCCCCTTAAAAGGAGGAGTTATATATATATATATATATATATATATATATATATATTTGATCCTCCTATGGTCCCAGAGAAATTGCGATCTTGGAGACTGGGCATGAAAACACTGAGAGTAATTTTTACTTATCAATACCCACTTGCTCTACTGAAAGCTAATGTACTTTTCAAACACCCCTCTGCAAATATCCAGGATGATAAAGCTTTAGCTTCTCCAATGTCAACATCACACCAGAATACACATCTCTGGCCTGACTAGTCAACCACCCTTCTATTCACTATATTAGTCAGCTTTGCTATATAGTGCTGTGGTAACAAACATCCCCTAAATGCAGCAGTTCCCAACAACAAAGTTTTCTTTTAGCATGTAAGAAATTTCAGTTGATGGTGGTGATAACTGGAACTTAATCAGAAAATATGTGAAAAATGTACTACTATCTACCTGGTCCCTTTATTCTTCCATGTAGGTGAATCTAGATTTCAATACTAGATTTTAAGTTCTTTGAAGGCAGGGAATCAAATGTACCTAATACTCATGTTTCTCTCACTTCACCTGGTGTGTGATTAATTAAATATTTGTTGAATGAACCACTGAATAAATGCATCTATTGAAGAACTGTGAACAGGTATGTGAGTTAATGGCATGAGACTTTACATTAAGCTTTCTTGTTAAATGGCAATTAAATGCACTGACATTCATTATAGGCTGAATATATTGAGAATCTAATTGCTTACACGTTGCTCATGCAATCTCCAGCTATTTCAGTGACAACTTGATGTCTTTCTGACATACTTATTGTACCTGGATCAATGGCTATTTAACTGCTAATTGATCTTTTATTAACATATAATAACTCATTAAATCTAAATTATAGTCTTAATTGAGACACTTTATCTGCAGTGTTTCAACATACAATCCTCATAACATAATGGATAATCGACAGAAAAGCTGGTAACATATTATCTGTCACCTTTCTCATTGACCTGAGAACAGATTTTCAGCAAGATTTTTTTCCCTTCATTAAGAAACCTGAGCATAAACTACACTCAGAAATGCATCCGCACAATTCAGTTTCTCTGTTTTCACACAGAAAACTAGTTCCCCAGCCTCTGCTTTCTTCCTCACACCTCAACTGAGGCCACATGACCACCAACAGCAACCGATGAGCGCTATTACTTTAAACACAAATGTGGCAGCACAGCTACCAAAGAGGCTGTAGTAACTACACCCTCTCCTGCCCCCAGCGATTCTGTCTTGGCTCCCCATCCTCTAGCACTTAACTTTCCTTTCCTTCATCCCAACAACCCCTCCTCATCTGGCCTACTCTTCTTACTGTGTGACTCTGCCCCAGTCAAGGGGATGGTCCTGCCCTGCCTTGCTCTGCCATTTGGGTAACAGCTCCCCTTGCTGGATCAGCCGAATTTCCTCCTCTTATTTCCTTTTTTCTAATCCATGCACTGATGCTCCCAAACTCTACTGGCCCATTCATGCCAGTCCTGTCCTCAGCCAACAATTCACACTTGTGTTGAGCTGGACCCAACCTTGAGTCCCAGTTCTCCTTTCTGGGTTTCTCGCTGATCACCCTGTCCATGGACCATAGTTTAGTATCTTGCCTCATTCCTGTTCCCTCAATAATGCCAGTCGTCATCTGGTGTCATCTGGTGTCTAGGACTTTACTAACTGCTCTCAAGCTTCCTCGATGCTCACAATATATCTGAATTTCTGAGGGTCACCTGTTTCTGGATTCCCCATTGTTGTGGATACCAGATAGCCTATGCTGCATCCATTCCCCGCCTCATCCCCTACAAAATACCCTCTCCCACAGAGGCCACCTGCCTCAGGGGAAACTGACAGCTACCCCAACTCCAATAATAGGCCCAATGAATCCAAAGGAAATCTCTTCTTCCTTGCTGGGTTTGAGAATGAGCCAATGAGGATTATAGGGGCTTCTGGAAGGGACACTCTCACTCTTCTTCTGGACATGATCATATCCAAACACAGTGCATGGGAATGGCTAGTTGCCCCATCACCCATCTCAGGATGATGCAAGAGTAACAAAATGAAAAAAAAAAAATACAGAAATTCAGCCAAACCCTTTGGATAAAAATCAACCCTGAAGCCAGTCCTGCCTCTGGAGTTCCAGTTATATGACCAAATGAATTTCCTTTTTGTTTACACCTATTGTGTTGGTGTTTTCTACTATTACAGCTGGAAGCATCCTGGCTGATACACATGCCTCTCAGAACTTGGAATCCTTTAGGTGGTCACTTAACCTTCCACTGCTTGACACTGGCCGTATTCTAATCAAGCTAGCATCCCACCACATCTGATATTCTCTGCTGTTCTCTTAGCCAGTGCAGGTGGGCCTACACTCAGCATATGCTCTCCCTTGGGAGGCAGGTCTCACTCTAAGTTCCAGCCCTTCCCAGTTCTCTGAGCCTGGTACAGAATGTTCACATTTCAAGACAGAAGAAAATGAAGAAAACTCATGTAAAAGTACAGATTCCAACTGCTGGAAATTCCAAATCAATATGAGGAACTGGGCAAATACTTTTAGAACATATGGAGTTACAAAAGGTGGAAATTTCTTAAAAACCAAAGTCTTACAAATATAATACTTAAAGTGAGAATAGTGAGCATAACATCAAAACGTAAATGACCGATCTCTCTAACAAGTATGTCATTAAATACATATCTGATGAGATGGCCTCAGATATTACCAAAGAAAATGTCTTCCTTGAAAACAGCTATCAGAACGTAATATCACTGAGATTGTGTATATTTACTTGGTCCTTTTGTAAGTATTTGATTTAATAATATTCATTGACCATTTTTCTCAGAATGATCAAAATGCACCTTACATTTTTGAAACACTATCTATGTTGAAAAAGCTATTTTTACTGACATTTTCCAGTTTTCATAAATGGGGTTAAGGGTCTCAAAGAATACTTAACCAGTAAGCAAATGTTTGTGACTCATTGGCTGAGGGCTCTGGCAGAAGCTCTTCCCACTCCCCCTGCCTTTCTGTCTACAGAGGTGTCCAGCTCTGATGAGTACGCATGGATCATCCTTGCCTGGGTCAGCCATGAACTACTTCCAGAAGTGGAATGGGTTTTCACAGTAAAATGAAGTTTGTTTTACAAATTAAAAATAAGCAGCAGTTTTCTGGGGGAAAATTTTTTTATTGTATCCAAAATTCAGGTAATTATAGAGATAAGCTCTATAATTATCTTACTTTGAACACAACTAGCTCATAAGCTCTTTGATGTGAAATAGTGATTTTAAAAACCCAGTCTTTCAAATCCTGACTCCATATTTACCAGGTGAATGACCCCAGGTCAGTGACTTAAGCTCCTAATCTCAGCATCATTATAACCATGAGTGGTACTTTCTCTATGCCAAGCAATCTCCCATCTACTTTGAACAAGTTCTAGTTCACAAGCTCTTTGACAAATCTTTCCCCAGTTTAACCACTCTAGGCTGGGTTGGGTGGCTAGCTCTGGCTCCCACAGTGCCCTGTGTTTACCTACATCACAACCCCTACCACACTAGGTTGTTATTTTCATTTTCATGTCCATCTCTTCTCACTCAACTATGAGCTCCTCAAGAAGGCCATGGGTTGCTTGTTCTGTATGCCCAGAGCCCACCACAGTATCTAGCATGTAAGAGCTCTTAATAAATCTGTATTGAATGAAAGGATGGGTAGTTGGACTTCTATAGAAAAGTAGAATGGTTGGAGTGAAAGCACATGTTTCCTAATTCACTAATTACTATCTTTGTTTGACAAATATGACCCAGATATAGAAGAAAAAAGATTTTTTTTATCATTACATCATTTGTGGTTGAGGTATAATTTGCACAAATTATAATGCACAGATTTTAAGTTAACAGCCAATGAATATTGACAAATAAATCAATGGAACAGAATACAACATCCAGAAATAGGTCTCGTATGTATGGTCAATTAATTTTTGATGAAGATGCCAAAGTAATTCAACAGGAAATGAAAATCTTTTCAACAAATGATACTGGAAAAATTGAATGTATAGGGGAAAAAAAGAACAATTTCTACTTCACACCAAACATAAAAATTATAGCAGAGACCTTCAAGATGGCTGAGGAGTAAGACGTGGAGATCACCTTCCTCCCCACAAATACATCAGAAATACATCTACATGTGGAACAACTCCTACAGAACACCTACTGAACACTGGCAGAAGACCTCAGACTTCCCAAAAGGCAAGAAATTCCCCACATACCTGGGTAGGGCAAAAGACAAAAGAAAAAACAGAGACAAAAGAATAGGGATGGACCTGCCTCTCTGGGAGGGAGCTGTGAAGAAAGAAAAGTTTCTACACACTAGGAAGTGCCTTCACTGGCAGAGATGGGGGGTGGGCAGCGGGGAAGCTTCGGAGCCACAGAGGAGAGCACAGCAACAGGGGTGCAGAGGGCAAAGAAGAGAGATTCCCACACAGAGGATCGGTGCCAACCAACACTCACCAGCCCAAGAGGTTTGTCTGCTCACCCGCCAGCTGGGATGGGTAGGGGCTGGGACCTGAGGCTCAGGCTTCTTTGGAGGTCAGATCTCAGGGAAAGGACTGGAGTTGGCTGTGTGAACACAGCCTGAAGGGGGCTAGTGTGCCACACCTAGCCGGGAGGGAGTCCGGGAAAGTCTGAACCTGCCTAAGAGGCAAGATACCATTGTTTTGGGGTGCATGAGGAGAGGGGATTCCTTCCCCGTGTGCCCACAGAAGGCAGAACACCATCTAAATAGCTCCAGAGATGGGCACAAGCCATGGCTATCAGCGTGGACAGGAGAGACAGGCATGAAATGCTAAGGCTGATGCTGCAGGCACCAAGAAGCCTGTGTGCAAGCACAGGTCACTCTCCACACCTCCCCTCCTGGGACCCTGTGCAGCCCGCCAATTCCAGGGTCGCTTGATCCATGGACAACTTCCCCGAGAGAACACACTGCACGCCTCAGGCTGTTGCAACATCATGCCGGCCTCTGCCACTGCAGGCTTGCCCTGCATTCCAATTATAACTACCGTACCCCTCCCTACCCGCCCCCCCACCCCCCTTCCCCCACCCCCTGGCATGAGTGATCCAGAGCTCCCTAACCAGCCACTGCTTTAACCCCTTCCTCTCTGGCTGGGAACAGAAGCCTGAGGGAATCTACCTGCAGAGGTGAGGCCAAAACCAAAGCTGAACCCCGGGAGCTGTTCGAACAAAGGAGAGAAAGGGTAATTTCTCTGTGCAGCCTCAGGAACAGCAGATTAAATCCCTACAATCAACTTGATGTACCCTGCATCTGTGGAATACCTGAATAGACAATGAATCATCCCAAAATTGAGGTGGTGGACTTTGGGAGCAACTGTAGACTTGGAGTTTGCTGCCTGCTACTGACTTGTTTCTGATTTTTATGTTTATCTTAGTATAGTTTTTAGTACTTGTTATCATTGGTGGATTTATTGGTTTGGTTGCTCTTTTCTTTTTTAATTACTTTTTAATTTTTTGTATTTCAATAATTTTTTTAATATTTTTATTTTAATTATTTTTTTCTTCCTTTTTTTCCTCCCTTTTCTTCTGAGATGTGTGACTGACAGGGTCTTGGTGTTCTGGCCTGGTGTCAGGCCTGAGCCTCTGAGGTGGGAGAGCTGAGTACAGGACATTGGACCACCAGAGAACTCCAAGCCCCATGGTAATATCAATTGGCAAGAGCTCCTCCAGAGATCACTGTCTCAACACTAAGACCCATCTCCACCCAACGGCCAGCAAGCTCCAGTGCTGGACACCCAATGCCAAACAACCAGCAAGACAGGAACGCAACCCCACCCATTAGCAGAGAGACTGCCTAAAATCATACTAAGGTCACAGACAACCCAAAACACACCACCGGACACGGCCCTGCCACCTAAAAGACAAGATCCAGCTCCACCCACCAGAACACAGGCACAAGTCCCCTCCACCAGGAAGACTACACAAGCCATTGAACAAACCTTATCCACTGGGGACAGAAAACAAAAACAATGGGAACTACAAACGTGCAGACTGCAAAAAGGAGACCCCAAACACAGTAAGGTAAGTAAACTGGGAAGACAGAGAGACACACAGCAGATGAAGGAGCAAGGTAAAAACCCACCAGACCAAACAAATGAAGAGGAAATAGGCAGACTACCTGAAAAAGAATTCAGATTAATGATAGTAGAGATAATCCAAAATCTTGGAAATAGAATGGAGAAAATACAAGAAACATTTAACAAGGACCTAGAAGAACTAATGAGCAAACAAACAATGATGAACAACACAATAAATGAAATTAAAATTTCTCTAGAAGGAATCAATAGCAGAATAACTGAGGCAGAAGAACGGATAAGTGACCTGGAAGATAAAATAGTGGAAATAACTACTGCAGAGCAGAATAAAGAAAAAAGAATGAAAAGAATTGAGGACAGTCTCAGAGACCTCTGGGACAACATTAAATACATCAACATTCAAATTATAGGGGTCCCAGAAGAAGAAGAGCAAAAGGGAAAAGGAAACACACTGAGAAAATGTTTGGAGAGATTATAGTTGAAAACTTCCCTAACATGGGAAAGGAAATAGTCAATCAAGTCCAGGAACTGCAGAGAGTCCAATACAGGATAAATCCAAGGAGAAACACACAAAGACACATATTAATCAAACTATAAAAAATTAAATACAAAGAAAAAAGTTTAAAGACAGCCAGGGAAAAGAAACAAATAACATACAAGGGAATCCCCATAAGGTTAATAGCTGATCTTTCAGCAGAAACTGCAAGCCAAGAGGGACTGGCAGAACATATTTAAAGTGATTAAAGGGAAACACCTACAACCAAGATTACTCTACCCAGTAAGGAACACATTCAGATTTGACGGAAAAATAAAAACATTTACAGACAAGCAAAAGCTAAGAGAATTCAACACCAGCAAACCAGCTTTACAACAAATGCTAAAGGAACCTCTCTAGGCAGGAAACACAAGAGAAGGAAAAGACCTACAATAACAAACCCAAAACATTTAAGAAAATGGTAATAGGAACATACATATTGATAATTACCTTAAATGTAAATGGATTAACTGTTCCAACCATAAGACATAGACTGGCTAAGTGAATACAAAAACAAGACCCGTATATATGCTGTCTACAAGAGACCCACTTGAGACTTAAGGACACATACAGACTGAAAGGGAGGGGATGGAAAAACATTCCATGCAAATGGAAATCAAAAGAAAGCTGGAGCAGCAATTCTCATATCTGACAAAATAGACTTTAAAATAAAGACTATTAGAAGAGACAAAGAAGGACACTACATAATGATAAAGGGATCAATCCAAGAAGAAGATATAACAATTACAAATAGTTTGCACCCAACATAGGAACACCTCAATACATAAGGCAAATGCTAACAGCCATAAAGAGGGAAATCGACAGTAATACAATCATAGTAGGGGTAACACCCCACTTTTACCAATGGACAAGTCATTCAAAATGAAAATAAATAAGGAAACACAAGCTTTAAATGGTACATTAAACAAGATGGACTTAATTGATATTTATAGGACATTCCATCCAAAAACAACAGAATACACATTCTTCTCAAGTGTTCATGGAACATTCTCCTGGATAGATCATATCTTCGGTCACAAATCAAGCCTTGGTAAATTTATGAAAATTGAAATTGTATCAAATATTTTGTCCAAACACAACACTATGAGACTAGATATCAATTACAGGAAAAAAAACTGCAAGAGAAACAAACACATGGAGGCTAAATTATGTGCCACTAAGAAACCAAGAGATCACTGAAAAAATCAAAGAGGAAATCAAAAAAATACCTAGAAACCAATGACAATGAAAACACGATGACCCAAAACCTATGGGATGCAGCAAAAGCAGTTCTAAGAGGGAAGTTTATAGCAATACAATCCTACCTCAAGAAACAAGAAAAATCTCAAATAGACAACCTAACCTTACACCTAAAGCAATTAGAGAAAGAAGAAAAAAAAAACCCAAAGTTAGGAGAAGGAAAGAAATCATAATGATCAGATCAGAAATAAATGAAAAAGAAATGAAGGAAACAATAGCAAAGATCAAAAAAACTAAAAGCTGTTTCTTTGAGAAGATAAACAAAATTGGTAAATCATTAGCCAGACTCATCAAGAAAAAAAAGGAGGTGCTTCCCTGGTAGCACAGTGGTTGAGAGTCCGCCTGCCAATGCAGGGGACACGGGTTCGTGCCCCGGTCCAGGAAGATCCCACATGCCACGGAGCAGCTAGGCCCGTGAGCCATGGTCCCTGAGCCTGCATGTCCGGAGCCTGTGCTCCACAACAGGAGAGGCCACAAGAGTGAGAGGCACGTGTACCACAAAAAAAAAAAAAAAGAAAGAAAAAAGGGAGAAGACTGAAGTCCACAGAATTAAAAATGAAAAAGGAGAAGTAACAACTGATGTTGCAGAAATACAAAGGATCATGAGAGATTACTAAAAGCAACTAAATGCCAATAAAATGAACAACCTGGAAGAAATGGACACATTCTTAGAAAAGCACAACCTTCTGAGACTGAACCAGGAAGAAATAGAAAATATAAACAGACCCATCACAAACACTGAAATTGAAACTGTGATTAAAAGTCTTCCAAGAAACAAAAGCCCAGGACCAGATGGCTTCACACCAAATTCTATCAAACATTTAGAGAAGAGCTAACACCTATCCTTCTCAAACTCTTCCAAATATAGCAGAGGGAGGAACACTCCCAAACTCATTCTATGAGGCCACCATCACTCTGATACCAAATCCAGAAAAAGATATCACAAAAAAAGAAAACTACACACCAAAATCACTGATGAACAGAGATGCAAAAATCCTCAACAAACTACTAGCAAACAGAATCCAACAGCACATTAAAAGGATCATACACCATGACCTAGTGGGGTTTATCCCAGGAATGCAAGGATTCTTCAATATATGCAAATCAATCGATGTGATACACCATATTAACAAATTGAAAGAGAAAAACCATATGATCATCTCAACAGTTTCAGAAAAAGCTTTGACAAAATTCAACACCAATTTATGATAAAACCTCTCCAGAAAGTAGGCATAGAGGGAACTTACCTCAACATAATAAAAGCCATATATGACAAACCCACAGCCAACATCATTCTCAGTGGTGAAAAACTGAAACCATTTCCTCTAAAATCAGGAAGAAGACAAGGATGCCCACTTTCACCACTGTTATTCAACATAGTTTTGGAAGTTTTAGCCACAGCAATCAGAGAAGAAAAAGAAATAAAAGGAATCCAAATCAGAAAAGAAGAAGTAAAGCTGTCACTGTTTGCATATGACATGGTACTATATATAGAGAACCCTAAAGATGCTACCAGAAAAGTCCTAGAGCTAATCAATGAATCCGGTACAGTAGCAGGATACAAAATTAATACAGAGAAATCTCTTGCATTCCTATACACTAATGATGAAAAATCTGAAAGAGAAATTAAGGAAACACTCCCATTTACCATTGCAACAAAAAGAATAAAATACTGAGGAATAAACCCACCTAAGGAGACAAAAGACCTGTATGCAGAAAACTATAAGACACTGATGAAAAAAATTAAAGATGATACAAACAGAGACAGAGAGATATACCATGTTCTTGGGTTGGAAGAATCTACATTGTGAAAATGACTATACTACCCAAAGCAATCTATAGATTCAATACAATCCCTATTAAACTACCAATTTCATTTTTCGCACAACTAGAACAAAAAAATTCACAACTTGTATGGAAACACAAAAGGTCCCGAATAGCCAAAGCAATCTTGAGAAAGAAAAATGGAGCTGGAGGAGTCAGGCTCCCTGACTTCAGACTATACTACAAAGCTACAGTAATCAAGACAGTATGGTACTGGCACAGAAACAGAAATATAGGTCAGTGGAACAGGATAGAAACCCCAGAGATAAACCCACACACATATGGTCACCTTATCTTTGATAAAGGAGGCAAGAATATACAATGCAGAAAAGACAGCCTCTTCAATAAGTGGTGCTGGGAAAACTGGACAGCTACATGTAAAAGAATGAAATTAGAACACTTCCTAACACCACAGACAAAAATAAACTCAAAATGGATTAAAAACCTGAATATAAGGCCAGACACTATAAAACTCTTAGAGGAATACATAGGCAGAACACTCTATGACATAAATCACAGCAAGATCCTTTTTGACCCACCTCCTAGAGAAATGGAAATAAAAACAAAAATAAACAAGTGGACCTAATGAAACTTAAAAGCTTTTGCACTTCAAAGGAAACTATAAACAAGACAAAAAGATACTCCTCAGAATGGGAGAAAATATTTGCAAATGAAGCAACAGACAAAGGATTAATCTCCAAAATATACAGGCAGCTCAATATCAAAGAAACAAACAACCCAATCCAAAAATGGGCAGAAGACCTAAATAGACATTTCTCCAAAGAAGATATACAGATTGCCAACAAACACAGGAAAGGATGCTCAACATCACTAATCATTAGAGAAATGTCAATCAAAACTACAATGAGGTATCACCTCACACCCATCAGAATGGGCATCATCAAAAAATCTACAAACAATAAATGCTGGAGAGGGTGTGGAGAAGAGGGAACATTCTTGCACTGTTGGTGGGAATGTAAATTGATGCAGCCACTGTGGAGAACAGTATGGAGGTTCCTTAAGAAACTAAAAATAGAACTACCATATGACCCCGCAATCCCACTACTGGGCATATTCCCTGAGAAAACCATAATTCAAAAAGAGTCATGTACCACAATATTCATTGCACCACTACTTACAATATCGAGGACATGGAAGCAACCTAACTGTCCATCAACAGATGAATGGATAAAGAAGATGTGGCACATATATACGATGGAATATTACTCAGCCATAAAAAGAAATGAAATTGAGTTGTTTGTAGTGAGGTGGATGGACCTAGAGACTGTCATACAGAGTGAAGTAAGTCAGAAAGAGAAAAACAAATACCGTATGCTAACACATATATATGGAATCTAAAAAAAAAGAAAAGAAAAAAAAAATGGTTCTGAAGAACCCAGGGGCAGGACAGGAATAAAGACACAGACGTAGAGAACGGACTTGAGGACATGGGGAGGGGGAAGGGTAAGCTGGGATGAAGTGAGAGAGTGGCATGGACATATATACACTACCAAATGTAAAATATATAGCTAGTGAGAAGGAGCTGTGTAGCACAGGGAGAGCAGCTCGGTGCTTTGTGAACACCTAGAGGGTAGGAGGGAGATGCAAGAGGGAGGGGATATGGGGATATATGTATACGTATAGCTGATTCACTTTGTTATAGAGCAGAAACTAACACACCATTGTAAAGCAATTATACTCCAATAAAGATGTTAAAAAAAAATTTTGAGATGGATAACAGCTCTAAAAGTAAAATTTTAAACTATAGAAGTTTTAAAAGAAAATGTAGGAAAAAATCTTCACTACCTTGTACAAGATAGAAAAAGCCTTAATCATAAAATAAGAAAAGTTATAAATTACACCTCATCAAAACTTTTTAATTTACTAATCAAATACACTATTAAGAAAATCAAAAGGAGAGATTATTTTTAAAACTTGACAAATGAAGTTTATTTCACAGGTACTTTTCCTCAGTGAATTTCAACTTTCACTCTCAGACCCAATAACTATCACTCTAATTCCCTCTGCAAGTCAGAAATCCAAGCCCCATGTCTCTGGGCTCAACTAAAGACCCTTTTGGTTAAAGAACAACCATTTTTTCCCCTTATTTTGACTTCGGAGAGTTGAAAATGAGAGCAGAGCAAAAAGATAATCTCTGCCATTCTCTCTGACTTCTTAAAACCTATGTTTGTCTCTGTTCCAACCAAGTAACACTTGGCAACTATATTTTCATACTACTGCTTCCTCTAACTCATTTGACTGTTTCACATCCTTTGAAGATTCTGTATGAAAACAAAACGTATGAAAACATAAACAGCTCAAAATCATTTTTAATTAACTGTGCTCCACAAAATCTCTACATCTTAAGGAATGTGCGTACTTCCTTTTGAACACTTAGGTAAAAACATTTTGAGCAGGCTTCCCTGGTGGCACAGTGGTTAAGAGTCCGCCTGTCAATGCAGGAGACGCGGGTTCAAGCCCTGGCCCAGGAGGATCCCACATGCCGTGGAGCAACTAAGCCCATGCGCCACAACTACTGAGCCTGCCCTCTAGAACCCGCAAGCCACAACTAGTGAAGCCCTCGCGCCCAGAGCCTGTGCTCCACAACAAGAGAAGCCACGACAATGAGAAGCCCGCGCACTGCAACAAAGAGTAGCCCCGCTTGCCACAACTAGAGAAAGCCCGCGCACAGCAACAAAGACCCAACACAGCCAAAAATAAATAAATAAATAAACATTTTGAGCATGAAAAAATTGTTTTTACAACCAGAATTTTCCCACACATATCTTTAAATTGAGTTAAAGATATGGATGAAATTGAGTATTTTTATTTTAAAAGTTGTGAGGATCAAAATAGATATTGTATGGGAAAATTCATTGTAAACTGCAAGGCATGAGAGATACATAAGGTTTTTCAGTTTTCAACTTCCAGAAATATGGCAGAATAGATATTCAGATGGGCTCTTATTCTAAAATACAACTCGATCCTGGATAAACTTTAGCAAATACAATTTTAGTTAGTTGCTAGACTCTGCAGAAACTTAGGAAAATCTGCAAGAGTGGGGGAAAAAAAGAGAGCAAGTTGAATCTAGTGTTGGGAACTTGGGCAATAAGTAAATACAAAAGGTTTTCCCTGATCAAAAATGAAGACATTACTAACATCAAATCTGCTACTAGAAAACTGATCCTTGGTCCTCATTAAAGTGTTGAACCTGAAATTTCAGAATTATTCCAGGACATTTGAAGGGAGTTAAAGTGTTGCCAGTTCAGTAATTCTCCCTGGCTCCAAGCAGACACAAAGAAAATTTCTCTATGGGAAAACACTTTCCATACATTGGGCCCTCAGAAATCCCACAGACTAAAGACAATATTTGAGCTCAGACACAAAGAATTACAAGACCCACACAAGGAAACAAGTAAGTCTGAATAAGAATCAGCATAAACACAAAAACCTAGTTAACACACAAGCATCTTAAATATTCTCAAAAGCAGAATTTAAAATAGTTAATATGAATTGTTTAAAGAAAAAAAAGAATTTTAACAGTGAACAAGCAACTAGAAGGTATTAAAAATACCTAATAGGTTTTTAAAGGGCCAAAAGAGCTTTTAGAAATAGAAATATAATAGTTGAAATTAAAATTTAACAGATGGGTTGAACAAGCAGGTTAGTCACAGCTGAAAAAACAACTACGAACTGAAACATGGAGATGAAGAAATTACCTCAGTTACAGCACAGAAACACGAAAAGACCAAAACATAAAAGGTTAAGAGACGTAGGCAAGAGAGCGACATGCATCCAATCAGAATACCAGAGGAAAGACCAGGGAGAATGGAGGACACATTATGGTAAAATGTGGACCACCAAAGACAATAAGAAGATCTTAAAGGCATTCAAAGAGCAGAAAAACAGATCACCCACAAAGGAACAGCAAATAAACAAAGCTGATTTTCCAACAGCAACCATGGAACCCTGAAGTTAGTGAAAGGATATCTTCAAAATACTGAGAGAAAATGACTACCAACCTGGAAATGTACTCAGCAAAATTTCTTTCTCATCTAAACAAAATTTGACAGTGTTCCACCAGGAGAACTACAGTAAAGAACTTTTAAAAAATGAACTTCAGGTCTCAAATGGTCTTTTATTTTTTTTAATTTAATTTTATTTTTTCTGTGTTGGGTCTTCATTGCTTCACGCGGGCATTCTCTAGCTGCAGCTAGCAGGGGCTACTCGTCGTTGCAGTGTGTGGTCTTCTCATTGTGGTGGCTTCTCTTGTTGAGGAGCACAGGCTCTAGGTGCACAGGCTTCAGTAGTTGCGGCATGCGGGGTCAGTAGTTGTGGCTCGCAGGCTCTAGAGGGCAGGCTCAGTAGTTGTGGCACACAGACTTAGCTGCTCAGCGGCATGTGGGACCTTCCCAGTCCAGTCCCAGGGCTCGAACCCGTGTCCCCTGCATTGGCAGGCAGATTCTTAACCACTGCGCCACCAGAAGCCCCTCAAATGGTCTTTTATCTGAGACACGCATCCTTAGTGAGATGACATCTCCCCCTAAGGAGAGAAAATTCATTCTTCATAGGCAAAAAGCTAAAAACAAAAACCTTACTATTTTTGTGTATCTTTTTAAGAAAGCTCCAAATCTTAACAGTCAATTATCTCCAAAATGATCTATGAATTCACTGAAAATTCTAATCAGGATTTTCAAAGGAACCTGGCCAGCCAATTCCAAAATTTATATGTAAAAGCAAAGTGACCCAAGATACTCCTAAACACTGAATTTAAGGAACTTGTCCAATCAAATATCGTGACATTTCATAAACTATAGTACTGAAGACAAAGTAGTATTGGCACAGGGATCAACAAACTGATTGATGGAATAGAGTAAAGAGCTCAGAAACAGCCCTTGCATATGTGTGGGTAGAGAATGCTCTGCCCCAGCATTGCCAGCAAGAGTGCCATTGCTTCTCTTCGGTTCTCCTGAACCAATCACTGGCCTGCAGTATTTGGGGATATGATGGCTTAAGTATCATGGCACCACCCCTAGAGCCAGAAAAGGGACAGCCCTTATTAAACCACAGGACAGACAATGGGGAAGGAGAGATACCCCCAAAGGAAATAGAGGCACCAAAAAACAAAAAAGGGAAACGGATGCCAAAAGGGAAAAAAATATCCACCGCAGGTGCTGTAGGCCATTTCTCATAAAAGTGATGTCTTTAGTGGTGAGAGGAATGCGGATGTTGGTACAAAGTATTCACAAACATGGCCATGCAGGCACACAGACACACATATGAGTAAGGGGGCTGTTCATTTCACTCTTGCCCTTACTTGATCACCATGTCTTCTGTTTTCAGGTGAGTTCTTTAGTCCCATTCTGGGTCCCTAAGTCAGCATTTTTGAAAGCATCTATTTTCTTCAACCCAAGCTTCCGTCTCATTGACTCTGAACATTTTTCTCAAAACATGTTTTCTTCATACTGTTCTACTGAAACATTTCCCAAAGTACATTCTACAGACTCCAAATGCTTGGGATGTTGCTGGATAATTATATATATTTTTAATCCATTATGAAATAAGTCAGAACAGTTCACTTAAGCACCATGTCTTATGCGCCATACTACTCGACCCTGGAGCCTTTAACATGAAAATTGGCATTAGGAATCTTCCAGAATGGAATCCAATGCCTGAACTGCTGCCACTCATACTCCTTACACCCGTGACCCAGGGCACCCTCTCTTCTCCAGGTAGTGACAACCATCAAAAACAGACCTTCTTTAAAGACTCTGTGGATGTTTCCCCTCGGACTGCTCCCCCATGCTGGAGGCGCTCCCAAACATGGGCGCATGAGAATGCAGTCAGCAGCAGGTCGCAGATTCTGTCCCGTCCCCTTTTCTGCCCATCCTGCTATTGCTCAAGCCTTGTCTTACCCGCCTAGAGCAACAGACCTGCTGAAGTACAACCAAAGAGCTAGCTTTTCTTCTTCTACTTCTCAATTTCCTCTGATGAGGTTATATTAGTTTTATGATAAAATTTTTTAAGCAATTTTTAAACTTGATCTTAACTTAGTACTGAGTTAAGGGCTGTCACCCACGTAGACCCACATGTAAAATTTCACTAGTAGCCCCCTTAAGGAGTGTTAGTTTAGAATAGAAAGAACACAGGATTAAATTGAAAGATCTGGGTTTCGGTCCTGGCTTCTCCACTCCTATCAGTGTGAGCTTGAGAAGGTTCATTAATTGCCAAACCTCAGTTTTCTCAGCTATAAATGGGGGGAGTGTGATGTGCCTCAGACACTGTTGTAATTATGTTATCTCTATAAACACAGTCAATCC
The DNA here is from genome assembly GCF_003676395.1 of Aethalodelphis obliquidens. Lineage (NCBI taxonomy): Eukaryota > Metazoa > Chordata > Mammalia > Artiodactyla > Delphinidae > Aethalodelphis > Aethalodelphis obliquidens. Next base: position 4,773,580 of record NW_020838016.1, on the reverse strand, counting down.
TCACACCAACCCTAGGAAGTTGATATCATCTCCAGGTAATTATTATGACCTTTTTATGGAAGAGCAGCCTGAGGCAAAGAGAGGGCACGTAACTTGCCCAAGGACACATACCTAAGTAGGTGACGCAGCCTGGATTTGAACATAGCTACCTGGAGCCTAAATAAGACAACGTATGTCAAGGGTTTGGATTTCCCTGCCCAACTCTCAGACTATAGGTGTCAGGTTGAAAGGGAATCTATGTCACCATCCTGTGTCCTCTTTACCGGGCTTGGTCTCTGACAATACCCAGTTAAAATATGACAGTTCTGAAATCCTTCCACATGGTTGGTAACAAGCCACTGCCTCAAGCCTCTTCCCCCAAATTTCCCCTAATCTCCTCATATCCAGCAACTGAAGAGTTAACCCCTGGCACAGCAGGGTGCCCTCCAGGGACGCGGGGAAGTAAAAGTAAACATTTGATGAGTGAGTAAGCACTCAGGAAACCAAACCCAAAGGCATGTCCTCGGTAAATAGTAGAAATGGAATTTGGACCCAAGTCTGCCTGACTCCAAAGCCCATGGTCTGGGCTCCAGAGGACAGAGCACACATGAGCATCAGTGTCTGAGGCACTTAAGGCCTGAAATTCAGAACAGAGCTAGCTGTTTACCACAGACTCTAGAACCTAGATGAAAATCTCTACTGCTTACCTGGTTTGCAATGTCGCCCCCATCATCCTGTCTCCCTGACCTCGTGGCTACTTCTCTCCCACACTCCAGCTGCAATGGCTTCTATCTGCTCCTTGGCTGCACTTGGTATCTATGGCTTGGAAAGCTCTTCCAGCAGATTTGCACCTTCAGGCTCCTAATCATTCAGGTCACATCTGAAATGTACCCCCCGCCCTCAGAGAAGACTTCGCAGACCACTAGGCGTAAGGCCGCTCTTCTCCCAAACACCACACACTTGTCACAATCATCTAAAGTATTGTCTTTTGCTTTATGTTCTTTGTTTATGCTTCACTCTCACTAGCATGTAAATACCATGAAGCCAGTCTCTCTGTTTCACTCCTGTATCCACAGCTCTTAGCGCATTTCTGAATAAAAGAATGAGGAGCAAGTGTACATACTCAGGAAGTGATACCCAAGCAGGCCAAGGCCTGACAGCATGAAATACAGCCGAAAACACCCAAGGAAACCCGATTCATCCTCCTGCCAACAATAAGTGAGCATCTGCTCTATGCCAGGCACCATCCTAGGTACTGGGGGTATACAGGAGAACGTACAAAAATCTCTGCCTTCATGAGGCTTTTCTAGTAGGAGAATTCAGGCAATGCATATATACATGAGTAAAACATATCACATGGCAGATGGTGATAGTGCTAAGGACAAAAATGAAATATGAAACAGCGTTAGGAGGTATAGGGGAGGGGGGAGTGTGCAGGTCTAAGGAGTCATTTAAAGACCTGGAGGCTGGGAGGCAGGGAGCCACATAGAAGGACCTGGAAGCACAAAGGCCCTCGTGCAAACATGCCTAGGAAAAGGCATCTTTCTAGGAAAAGCAAGGATGCTCCAGTGGGAGTGTAGTAGAAGATAAGGACACAAGGGACCCCTGAGCGAGATGGGAGCCGCTGGAGGGATTTGAGGAGAGGACAGACATGCTCTGCTATTGGAGCACAGGCTGGAGGGTACAGCCGAGGGGAAGAAGGCAGAGAGTAGCTCAGAGGCTGTCGCATGGCAATCATACAAGCAAGAGATACTGGTGGCATGGACCAAAGTGACAAGGGTGGAGAAGGAGAGAAGCGGTAGAATGCTGCGCTTCTGAAGTCAGAGCAACAGATGTGCAGAGAGAGAAGGAATAAATAATTGGCAGAGACACCTTGGACCGTTGTGCCAATTATGATGCAGCCTGGGAGCAAGGAGAGGTGGGGGAAAGGAGCAGGTAAGCAGGGAGCTGACCTGGAGTTTGGGGCAGGAATGGCAGAGTTCACGGGGGAGACATGGCATCACCAGGCAAGAGAAGAAAAGATAAAGGAGGCGTGGAGAAAGTCTTTCTGGCTGCGGCTGCCTCTGCCTCAGAGAAGCTGTGTCTCTAAAGAAAGCAAACTTTCGAGAAGACAAACCCCCTGACGGTCAAGGCCGGCTTCATGGGCAGGTCAGTGATCTGTGCAGTCGCTCAGAAGGGGTCCTGCACTTGGTTTAATGCTCTGCTGTCACTGTCTTAAAATCCCAGTTTTAACAAGGGTCCCCACGCTTCCATTTTGCACCGGGCCATGCATATCATGCAGCCAATGTGGCTGACGGTGCTCTCCACTCACCTGCTACCACATTTATAAAGAAAGTCTCCAGGTGGGACGTTTTGTGGGGAAGGCTGAGATGATGACATTGGAAGAGCCCTTGGACTCTCCTGGGGAAGGAGATGCTGTGTTTATCTGTGCTCTGAACAGCACAGTGGTGACTCTGGGAACATTTAACACACAGCCCTGCAGCAAAGGGACTCGTTGTCCTCTTTTTTTTTTTTTTAGTCGTTGGCCTCTTTAAAAGAGAAAAGGACAAGAACAACACAAACAATGTCTCTGGTGGAAAAATACAGCATTCCATCTTTCCATAGTTTATCTCTGCCCTCCAAAAACAAATGCATCAAGGAATGGTCCCAGCAACCAAGGTTGTCATTTTGATTGGTGCCAAAAATTGGGACCCAGCCACAGTCTTATGATTGATTCTAAGGCCCAGAACGGAAAACATTAATATTGATTTATCTGTTCATTCTCTTTATTCACTGTTCATCCATTTACCCAGACTAGGCATAGCAACTAGACACTAGAAAATTAAATTTAAAACAACTCCTCTATCCTAGGTAGACTCATTCTCCTTCTCCTGCTCCTAGGGCTGTGGTTCCAGCAAGCTAAAGCATCCATTATTTTATTTTTTAAATATCATGCAATTCGCTGAGGGGGGAAGGGGAGAGCTCACAGAAATAATGTCGGAATGATGTAAACCAAAAACTGCCAGATTGACAGAATATGTTCCTTTATGACTGTGTTGGTGCCATTGTGGAGCATCTCTGAAAATCAGAAAAAGGGGCAATAGCAGCTTATTAAGCAGGCATTCATATATAGCATCAGAATAATAAGCACCCTTTCGTCCTCACACAGCACAGACACTGCAGCCCAGACACTCCACAGCACAAAAACGTGAGCAGAACCTCTGCCAGCGACCTATACTAAGATACAGAACACTAGAGTGCTTACATTTCTATTGGGCATATTTAATATGGAGCCAATCAACTAATAACCAGATACATCTTGATCACCTACTTCGTACAAGCACTATAATCGTATTATTGAAAAAGGAAAATTACAGCTTGTTCTCAAAGTGTTGAATTGAATTTTGTAGAATTGTTCTGGTTTTACAGCTTCCATGATGGACAAGCCATAGCATGGTCTTCAGCAAACACTGTCTTGCTTAGCTCAGTGCCCCAGCTACCCAGGTCCAAAGCTCCAAATATGAGATCCTTCATCACATCACATCTCTAAACCCTTCCATAAAATAACGCTTTGTCCTCCTCTCTCTCCCTCCCTCCCTCTCTCTCTCTCTCTCTCTCTGTCTCTCTCTCTGTCTCTCTCTCTCTCTCTCTCTCTCTCTCACACACACACACACACACACACAATTGAGAAGTAGAAAAGTGAAAAAAAAAAAAAAAGCCAGACACTGAAAAGAGACTTAAGTAACTGGCAGATTATCAAGACAACTGAGTACTAAACAGTCATCTCTAATGGAAAGGATGCAGAATTATGTGCCTACAGCAGAACATGAAAGCACATGGACACAGACTCCACCAACATGAGCTGGAAAAGCTAACCCTGTCCAAAGGCGGACACGGGAAGCTCTTGCAATGAACTGCAAATATCTCCTTGCTCTCCTTCACTCTGCATGAGATTCGTAGTTACCTCTGAATGAGTCCATCAGGATGGAAATAGCCATTTATCTGAACAGAAGGACATGCATATCATTCTGGAAAAAAGTGCTTTGGTTTGAGGCCACTTAGGCCTACCTAGTATACACTAATGTAGTTCCCCCACTAGACTAGCCTCATGTCCTGGGAATCCATTTTGGGGTTTGGACAAAGCCCAACTAATAGCAAAGTTTCCTTTTTCCTGCTTTGCTGCTGTGCTGAGAATCTCACACAAGGTCAGATTCTTCCATTACTCCTGAAATAAGAGCCAAGAAACACAATCACATCATTTTAAGATTTTTTTAAAAAACTGAGAATTAATTTATTTGCTTGTAAGAATTAGTTCTCTGTGGGTTAAAATGACAAACTAAGCAAAATCCAGCTTTAGTTGGCAATTAACTAATGGGACTTAAAAAGGTGCCCTTCCTCCAGCAGGTGTTTTTGGCATACTGAATTAACAACAGGAGATAAAGTTTGTGTTTTTCTGACCCAATTTTCAGGGCATACCCTTGTTTTGAGATAAGACAATAGATATACTCAAAAAGACTTTCCTTCAGTCAGATCTATACCTATGTTTTTAAAATAAGAGGTTATATTAAAGGAAATTTATTTCCCATTGCCATTCCTTTATAATAAATACATTAAGCACTTTGAAAGTCATTACTTGTTTCTCTTCAAAAGAGAATTGAATTTAAGAAGGAAGCTTATCTAAGTTCCTTAAGATTTGGAAAGTAATTCCCTAGATAGGCCTGTATTCATTTCAAGTGAAAATTTTACTTAAACAGAGGAAGGCACATGATTGAAAATGAAGGTTCTTTAAAATGTTTTCAATTTTACTTTGAAAAAAAAAAGATGATCTCAGAAAAATGTGGCTTCTCCTGAGATTATTTCCAAAAGCAACCCTCTTCCCAATACTGCCTTACATAATTACAGCTCTGAGATCAACTCTGTTTGCAGGACAACAGAGTAATCTTCTCCCAAGATTACAAAGGACATTGGAGAGTGTTCCATTTTTCTTACCTTAAAAGCTGTGAAACTATAGTTATCCAGATCATATACAGTGTTACTTTTTAAAATAATGCACATTTAAGTTAGAGAGCAAACCTAGCATCATTTGGGGTCCATTGTAAGTCATTGATATTTATTAGTATCTTTTTCCTTCCCTTTTTTTACAGTAACACCTATTTTTTAGCATACTTGAAAAAGAAGGTGTACATGACAACCTCCAGGACTGCCCGGGGAAGAGCATCTTCCCTTTGGTACCTGAAGACAGACCTGTTTCTAGTTAGTTTACGCAACTCAGATGGTAAACCAACTTCAGTAAATCACAAAGCAATCCTTTCAGAGTCTTGCCAGAAACTGGAAACGTGAAATGGAATCAGGGGTCAAATTTTTGGCCTGCCAGAGCCATCAGGATCCATTTTGTGTTATAAATTATTTTTAACAAAACATCAAGGAAGGAATACTCTTCATCCTACAGAAAATATTTCAAGGAGGAAAGAAAGGAAAGCCACCAACTAATTTTACTAAGTTAGTAACAAATTTAATAACAAAACTAGAGAAGTACAGAGACAGACAATTATAGACCAATCTTAATTATTAACAGATGGAAGAGTCCTAAAATATTAACAAATCAAGCCCAGTAGTATATTTTTTAAACTACATCATAATCTTTTGCGGTTCAGTCCGAGGTGCAAAGAAAATTCAACATCAGGATCTATTAAAGTATAATTCATGTTAGTGAAATAAAGAGGGAAAACCTCAGTAGGTGTTGACAAGTCATTTGTTAAAATTAAACACTCATGTGTAGCTTTTAAAATGCTTTTAGTGAGCTATGAGTAGGAGGGAATTTTCCTAATATGATAAAAAAAAATACTATTCATCAAAAACCTACAGCAAACATAACACATAATGATGAAAATTTAGAAACATCACCATTAAAGTCAGAAATAAAGACAGCTGCTCTCCCTGCATGAACATTGTTGTAGAAGTGCTAGACAACAGTAAGAAAAGGGGGAGAAAAGCAAGAAGTTTGCAAAGAAATACATTAAATTGCTACTATTTGCAATTATTATTTTCCACTTATAAATGCAAGATAATCTACAGACCAACTATTTGAAGCAACAAAAGAGTTTTTGCTAGTTACAAAATCAACATACCAAAGTCAGTAACATTCCTGTACACTAGCAATAACTATTTTAAAATGCATTAGCGTACGTATGCACATGTAATTCACAGTAGCAGCAAAACTTTTTTTAAAAACTAGAAATAAATCTAACAAAAAGTTTTAAGAGAGAATTCTAAAATATTATGAAAGGACATAAAAGAAGTTTTGGGAAAATAAGATATACCTTGTTCATGGATGGGAAACTGGATAAAGATATAATTTTTTTTCCAATAAGATCAATGTGATTCTAATCTCAGTTGACAAAGTGGAATTTAGCCCATTGATTCTGCAGCTCATATGAAAGAGTGCAGTTCCAAGAAGAGTCAACATAATTCTGAAAAAGAACAAGGGATAGTAGCTTTGGTACATATTAAGATGTCATAAACTTTATAGTAATTAAAACAGTATGGTATTAGTGAAAAGATAAAGAGATTAATGAAACAGAATAGAAAGGCTGGAAATATGGCATATGATAGAGATTGGCTTACATGGTAGAAGGGAAAGGATAAAGTATTGAGTTAATAAAGTTGGAAAATTCAGCTTTCTACCTAGAAAATAAACAATAAGCTTATACTACATATAAAAATACATTCCAAATGAATTAAAGGTGTAAGTGTGAAAATCAAAACTTTAAATTATGGGAAAAAATAAAGCAAAATTCGCTTTCATTTAAAGACAGAAATTCAAAAGCAAATGTTAGTCTTCACTTTCTCTTTAAGTCCCAATAAAATAACAATCAATGGATTTCTAAGACGTTAAAATCACAGAAACAAAAGGAATGGAAAAACAAACAGCAGCAGCAAAATTTGCAATCTGACAGGCAGATGGATGAGCAGTAACTTAGTTAGCAGACCCCAGAAAGCCAAATTCTAAATTGGCAGTGAAAAAATCAAGAAGCAACCTGAGGCACTTCCCTGGGCGTCCATTGGTAAAGAATCCGTCTTCCAATGCAGGGGACACGGGTTCGATCCCTGGTCAGGTAACTAAGATTCTACATGCCACGGAGCAACTAAACCCGCGCACCACAACTACTGAGTCCACGTGCCGCAAACTACAGAGCCCATGCGCTCTGGAGCCCTTGCGCCACAACTAGAGAGAGAAAACCGGCATGCCACAACTAGAGAGAAGCCTGCGCACCGCAAGGAAGAGCCCGCGCCACAACAAAAGATTCCCGCATGCCGCAACTAAGACCTGACACAGCCAAAAAAAAAAAACAAACCTGATATACAGAACAGAATCACCAAAAGATTTATCAATTGGCTTTACCAGTACCACTGGACATGAGGGTAAAGGTGAGCTATAAACAAGAAAATTGGTTAAAATATATTTAATAAGCGTTTAGACCCCCAAATCCCCATCCTCATTTTGTCCACTAGGGAAGCTACCCCTCCCTGACCCCGTAGTTTATTCTCTGTAGAGGGTAAAATAGAAGGTCTATGGGTTAGGGGACACCAGCCTAGTTGAGGGCAAGGGTACCTTAGGAAAATAGGAAGATTAGAGTAAAAGTTTTAATTCTGGTTGACACTCCCATCTTTTTCTCTCCATTTGGTTCCCAAAATTCTGACAGGCAGGCTTATGTATATTCCAATCAAGGGCATAAAAAGCCTTTTCTGAGGGAAAATCCCAAGAAAAAGATCTAAAGAAAATTACATGGGGAGTTTCTAAACTAAATGGCACAGCCAGATCTACCTACATGAAGCCTCCAGTTAGCTTCATGTCCCAAATAGGTTTAGTTAGCTTCATGTCCCAATTGGGTTTAGTGCCCCGCTCAAATACAACAGGACAACCAAGGATCCCCAGGCATTTGAAGAAATCCTCTGCTTGAAAGATAGGAGCTGTCAAGGCAACTTGAAGGAACAGACTCCATGTGAGATGAATGAAAACTTTAAAAATATTAGTAGTATCATTACAGACATAAGAGAAGATATTATATTTCCATGAACTAATAACAAGAGACCATTTTAAAAAGAAGGAAAGGAAGATTTTTTTAAGACACTTGGAAGTTAAAAAGATAACAAAAATGAAAAACTGCATTTTGGGGTTAAAAGATAAAGTTGAAAGACTATCCCTTAAAGAAGGACAAAAAGCTAAAGAGATGGAAAACTTTTAAAAGAGGAACAATAAAAGTTTAGGATGAAATTATTAGAGAAATAATTCAAGAAATTTCCCAGAACTGAAGAGCATGTGTTTTCAGACTGAATGGGTCCAGTTACTGCCCAGAACATGGGGGGCAATTAATCCCCATCAGGACGTGCCATCTTGAAATTTCGGAACACCAGAAGACCCTTTAAACTTCCAAAGAGGAAAAACAATAGCCAGAGGTGTCAAACAAAGAACAATTACAATAACCTTCCAGCCCTAAATAATACTATTCTGATGGTAGAAGACAGTGGAGAAATGCCTCTAAAATTTTTCTGAAGGACAGTTATTTTCAACCTAAAATTACACATCCAACAGAAGTATTATAAGTGTGTGGGCAAAATAAGGCATTTTTAGACATTCAAGTTCTCAAAAAGTGTATCTCCTACACATTAGTTTTCAGGAGACTACTGTAACATGTCTTTGCCAAAACAAAGGAGTAAATCAAGAAAGAGGAAAATAGGGAATAGAGGAGAAAGGAAATCCAATACTGGAAATGCAAAAGGAAAAGTCTCAGGATAACAGATGCACTGCCAGTGTAAGAGGCAACAGTTCTTACTGGGGAAGGATAGAGGGTCCCAGGGGACATTTCTTCAAGAGGATGACTGACAGCATATCTGACGTGTTTGACCATATCAAGAGAAAAGTTTTATATATTTATTCAATTAAATACTATACAGAAATTTAATGAGTCAACACACACACACGCACATCTCTCAACATGGAAAGACTTGGAAGATAAAATATTGAGTGAAAAAGCAATGAGAGTACTAACATTACAATACCATTAGAATTTTTTTAATTAATGGTACTAGCAATACTGTAGACTTTTCATGGGGAGTTGAGGCAACTAAGGTCATAAAGTTCGCTTTTCTGAGGAAAGAGGAACATGAATGGTACTGGGGAGGGGAAATCAAGGGGACTTCAATTTTATCTGTAAAGTTTCTTTTAAATGATTTTAGAAAACCTAAAGTAAAAATGACTAAGTGTAAATATTAGTTAATTCTGGGTGAGTATACAAGTATTAATCTTTCATTGATCTTTCTATTTTTCTGTATTTTTCTTTTCCAGGAAGGAAAGAAGGAAGGGAGAAAAAAAGAAAGACAAAGGCAGCAATCACAGGCTTTCCCAGGGCCCGGGCAGCAGAGCCAGGAAAGCAGGGGCCAGGACAAGGGGGGCCCACTCCAGCTGTCCCCTCCTGAACTAAGGCTTCTCTCCATCTTGTTCAGTCCATTGCTCACAATAAAACACAACCATTTTGCAAGGTGCATGTTTCATTTTTCAAATAAAATCCCTTTTGAAATCTCAGTTTTTTGCTCTCTCAACACAGTCCACAGAATTTGTGCTTCAAGAGTCCAAAGTCTCAGAAAACTGAGACTCTGAAACGATGGTTTGGGAGAGGGCTTAGTAATTAAAATATTGTTAACCATTTGTATTATTGCTCAGTATAGCTATTACTTTAATAGAAAACATATAAGCAACAATTGACTCTCTCTCACTCACTCTCATTTACATCTGGCAAAGTGCCGCCAAGCCTAAAGACCTCACCTGGTAGCAGCTACCCCAAAGGCAGGTGAGTGCCTAGAATGAAATCAACAGGACTTGGGGCTGATCTGTCAATATCACCTAAGAAGTGATAGTAAACCTCATAATGATGGAGGGGCTTGGAAGTGGATGATGCTGAGAAGGCATATGTTCTGTTTAACATAGAGATTTGCCCTTGGCCATCAAAGGGCCTGCTAAATACTCAGCTTCAAGTGCACGGTCACAACTTCTACAGAAAAGCCAAAAAGCTGAGCCTACAGATACCAATGCCTATGGTCTCAGATAGACTCGAAATAGTTCATCATCAGACTCTTTCATTTGATTTGGAACTGGAAGAATTGCAAAAAAGACAAAATGAAAAGTACTGGACAGTTATCCTTTCTCTATTCAAAAAAAATAACTCTGAAGTTTGGTGAGAATGTTGTGTGCTTGGGTTCAGGTCAGTGCTTATATTCTCTGACGCTTGATGGATTTCTGGCTTCAAATGTTTTATCAAGACAATCCACCTTGTAGCCATCTCCAAAGAAGACTGTGTGGCTCTATTAAGTCCACAATTTGCTTTTTAAAAGTGACTAAATACGCTTTTTCACAACAACGACAAGTCATCTCCCTCCTGGAGCCAACAGAGTTTGTCACCCAGCTTCCCCGGCTTTTCAAAGCCAGCCATCAAAAAGCAAAGGAAATGTCATGACTTTGGAGCGGTCAGAAAGCTCTTAAGTCGCAGTGCAGGCTATTTCTCCTTTTGTGGCACAGAAAAGAGTGGACAGACAATGAATAAATAATCCCATTGTACTTACAAATGCGTAACAATCCTTCAAAATGAGGTGAGGAACAAAGATAGGAGATAGCAAAGCAGCCCCGGTCTTAACAGAAAAGCTTGCAATTCCAGGGCCTAAACTGCTTTTGCAAACAAACACACACGCAGCGACCCTGAGAAAATAAAAATTAAAAATGGCATCCGATTCAGAATGGCAAGAGGCTCAGCCTAAATGGCTTTCTGCGTAATTCACTTTGGACACCTTCAGCCTCTGTGGCTAAAAGGCAGCTGGTCTGGGCCAAGGTTAACACCTTAAACCATTCAAAATAACTGACTTTGAAATAATCATCAGGGTCACCAGTTGTTGCTAAAAGCACCTCTTCATCATTTTTACTTCGCCACGGCCCTTCCTTTCCCTTTAAAAAAGCTCGTGGTTTTATGTTCTAGCGTTTGTCCAAGGCTTCCGTTTTTCATCTCCGGCGCCTGCAGCCGCCCCTTCCCCACCTTGAACTGCAGAATCCAGGGGCAAACAGCAAACGTGTGATCCCTGGAAGGCCCAGCAGAGAAGGTCTGATGCTGGACAAAGCAACGGGGGCCCAAGACACGAATTTGTAAAGCTCAAGCTAGAGATTCAAGGGTTCACAGAAACACAGAGAACTCCAGGAACTCAGAACTTCAAATGGCCTTAGAGAATTAACAACTAAAAACTTCTGGTTATATTTTTAAAGAAAGTGGGTGAGGGGATGCTGCTTGGCATATCAAAAAAAAAAAAAAAAAAGCCTCTTCATCAAGACAGAGAGTAGATTTTGCACATATAAAAAAGAGTTTTACTTTCTCTTTACAAGACCAGTGTTTTCTTACTCTGTAGGCAAAGGAAAAGTAGGATTTGAAAACTAGAATTGTTAGGTGTGGGACCATGATTGCAAGTATTCATCTCCATGACAGATGGGGACATTGGACGGCCTCATTACCTCCCTGCACAGCTTAGCGTTCTTCTTCTTTTTTTATTTATTTTTTTTATTTTTTAACATTCTTCTTAAACCATACCTGGGTACCAGATTTGATACCCACATTGATGTAAATGAGTATCTGCCCTAAGAAAACATAACACTACGTTTAACACTTTTCTTCAATAAAGGAAGTTCAAAAAATTGTATTTTGGACTGGATATGATATATTTTTCTTTCTTCCATTGATTTTTAGATCAATAAATAAGTCCAGGCGCTGTGTTGGGCATAATATAAAATAATACTTAATTTTCGGTGTCATATATTATTGTGAAGAAGACATGGTCTTTGCTTTCTCAGAGTTTACATCTCAGACTGCAGTAGGAGAGAGAGAGAGAGAATAAGAGTCCTCTCAAAATTAGATACACAAATGGCTATTTGTCCCAGTGAAACTCTCTCACTCAGTCCAGGGTTCCTCCTTGGACTATTTTTGGCCTCTTCTTTGTCCAGTTTCATGAAGTTTTCATCCTGAGCTGATGCCAGAGTCCTAATCACTTCAGGGAAAACAGAGAGCCTGAGCTTCATTAAGTCAGTAGGGAAGATCATAAATACATCCTATAGTTGTGTTTCCCAAACTGTGTGCTGGGGCACTCAGGGTGCTACAGTAAACACACATGGATATTTTAAATTTTAAAGGGAAACACAGGGACATATGTCAGACGCTGTGAAAACTACTATTACTACAGTGTGTGTATATACAGAGAGAGAGAGAGAGAATTTTTTTTCTATACCCATACAGTTGTGCGTTAACATTTTTCTTCTGAGCTACATTATCATTACAGTTATTATTACACAGTTATTTGAAGCAACATAAATATATTACACATTTTGATATATAATCATTAAACATACTGTATTTCTCTGAATATAATACGTTATTGATTATAAGACACATTCTTCTACTTACCTAGAGGGGGAAAATGTCCTGCCAATTAAACCATGATGCCAGACTTCTTTATCACATTAGGTTTTTTTAGATTTATTAGAAGATCTTTTTTAGACTTTAGACATAGATTGTAATTATACACCATGCTTGAGCATTCATCAAAAGGCTAACATAAGTGAAATAAATTGGCTATGGTACTCCTACATCTTCACATTTTGAGTCCAGCTCTTCTGAATCACTTTTCAACTGAGACATTAACGACCACAGTTTTCTACCCAGTATCATCCTCTGTGCCATCGAGAACACTGGAGAAGCAACATTTCTTATGATGTTCCACTGTTGTCTCTGGGATTTCCTTCCAAGCTGTGGACACCATCCTGTAAGTCTTCATTCTGAAGCTTTCTTACTTGAAATTATCAGGCAATAAAACCACTTCATGACTGAGACCTAACTGAAGGAATTATAAGATGCCATTGACTATGAGACACACCTTGACTTCAGACACCATTAATGCTCTCACAGACACAATAATTATGTCTTTAATGCTATCCTGGTGAAAAGGGAGGCACAAGTCAGGGACAAGGGACACACATCAATTTTGATGAAAGTGAAGAGTCAGAAACCAACCAAGTAACGAGAGGATTTTCGACCCCATCATCAGAGCCAGTCACTTCCTCAAGGCTGCACCTTTTGTTTGTTGCACCAGGGCGTTTTATCTATCATGAGGCAAAGGACCACGGTCAGGAGGGAGGGATCAGAAGGGAGGTATGCCGATGTTTTCTAAAGTGAGAGCAGGAGTGGAGATGAGATAGGAGAATGTGCAGACCTCAGGCATGTTCCCAGGCAGACAAATAGGAAAGAAGACATGTGGACTGTGGGCATCTAAACTATCCGCGTGCCCTCGGGCCACGTGGAGAGTCTCTGGACATCCTCAGGGCTACGCATTCACCAGGCTGAAGACTACAACACCAGACTAACTTGATGTTGCACATACAGGGCAGTGAAATATTGTAGAGGTCTGGCCCAGAATGGACAGACTGCCTCGCTGCTCCTACACACCTACAACTCCCTCGTGGATGCCGCCATGTCTTAAGAGAGGCCTCAATCCCCATAGATACCATGATCCGCCAAGCTGGATTGATGCCAGCTTCTTCCTCCATCCCATGGGCCAGGCAACCAAAACTGAGACAAGAGGAGAGCTCCTCCTGGTTCGTTAGCAAGACAAATATTGATGTTTTTCCCCTATGTAGAGCCCCCTTGCTGCTGTCACAGGTTCTGTTCCAAAGACCCGTCACATAAACATCTAGCCAGAGAGCGTGCCTAGATGCTTATGAAAATGCATGATGTTTTAAAAATGTTCTTCTGTGCTTTAATCCCCCTTTAAAATTAATGTTCCTAATTCCTGGGGCTGCTGCGATAGGATCTCAGCCATCTGCCCCTGCTAATTCCTACCACATCTTCTGATTAAACAAAGGGAGGCAGCTGAAGGCACACGGGTTTTCTTTCAGAGGGGTCCATATATTCTTTATAGATCTTAACTAGGAATATGATTTTCTTCTCAAATTGTTTTTTTTTTAACTAAATGAACAAATTGTCTTCCTCATCTCTTCTTAATTAGAGAACGGGGAAAGAGTTCTATTATTTCCCATCCTCACAATTTCAGACTCTACTTCTCCCCAGCAACCCCCTGCCGCTATCAGAATGGTACTTCTGTGTTTGCACAATCCTCTGTCTACTTCCTCATCATTTTTCTGATACATTCTATACACACAGTGCTGACCCTGACCTTTCCACTTCTCTGAGAATTGAAACAATGGCACTGAAAACATGAAATAAATGAGAGCATCCTGTTGAATTCAGAAAGTGCATACTCTATTCCACGGGACACCTCCGGTCTAACTACTTGAACAGATTCAATTTTTCACAAGCCACGAGGTTTACCAAAAGAAATGTAACTTCTTTTTCTATATCTCCACTCAATCTGAGGCCTCATTTCCATTTGACACAGCAGCAAATAATTTAGTCACATTACTGATCACTCAGACATTTTAAGTTTAGCTCAGTCAAATGGTGTGTGTCCCTCGTCCTCCACCCCACCCCCCATTCTATATCCCCTATTCATTCAGGGTAGCAGCTGAGTTCCAGAGATAGCGCCAGAGTCCAGGATGTGGGAGTGGGCATAGAGGGGGCCTCTGGGTCATAGTCATCCTCACCCCATGAGCTCTTCTCCCTTTATCAGCCATTTATGTACTTCTAGGGACATGGGGACTTTCTGACGCTCTTCCAATGGAAAGCTATTCCCATGCCTTTGTGGCCTGGGGAATGTTAGCAAGGGTTCCACTTCCAAAGTCCCAGAGGATAACAGGTTACAATTCATTACTATTCTTGGAAACCTACAATACATTTAAAGAGGTTTCTGGGTACCCCCTGGACCCACCCCAAGACAGTTCACGGGGAAGAACCCCACTCCCATTTCTAATCTTCTTGCTTCTTCCCCAGCTCAATCTCCATAACGCTGGATCTTTCACTTAGGACACTAGTTCTCAATAGGAGTGGCACTGCCCCCATGGCAATTCTGAAAATTTGTGAGGGCAACTCCCCCAAAACATCTTCTTTTCAAAATTTTCAAATCTCTGGAAGAGTTGCAAGGATAGAACAATAATTTTCCAGATGAGCAAGAAATTTAGCATTAATACTATTATCTATTATACAATCTGCTAGTCAAATGTCCCTAAGTATCCCAATAATGTTCTTTATAGCTGGTTTTTAGTTCCATCCAGGATTCAATTAAGGATCATACATTGAATTTTTTTTTGTATTGAAGTATAGTTGATTTAGAATGTTGTGTTAATTTCTGCTGCACAGCAAATTGACTCAGTTATACATGTATATATTCTTTTTTGTATTCTTTTCCATTATGGTTTGTCACAGGATATTGAATAATATAGTTCCCTGTGCTATAGAGTAGAACCTTGTTGTTTATCCATCCTATATATAATAGTTTGCCTCTGCTAATCCCAGAATTGAGTTGCCTTTAATCTCCTTTAATCTAAATAGTTGTGGCACTTAGAGGGCAGGAGGCAAGAATAATAGTCATCTCACAATGCATGGGATGGTCCCACCAATAAAGAATTGTTCTATGCCCCACGTGACTCTTGAATATTTCTCTAGACAACCATATCAGTTTAAAAAATTGTTTATATGATGGAAAGAAGCTTTTGGGGGTGGTAGATATGTTTATGGCAAAAATTGTGGTGATGGTTTTAGGGGTATCTACTTATCTCCAAACTCATCAGTTGTAGACATTAGGTATATTCAGCTTTTCATATGTCAATCATACCTCAATAATGTGTTTTTAAAGCAAATAATAATATATACATTTAAATTTTTTAATAAATAAAATGAAAAATAGTCTATAATTATCCGCACAGAGAGCCTAACTCCATTTTACAACTAAAGTAATTTTTGCACACTTTGAATATACATTGAATTTTCAGGAACAGCAACAATGCTGTAAATTAAGGGACAGCTGTACCCTGTTTTGTCAGAAGTTTTTTCGAGGGTTTATTTCAAAACGTATGTCACTAATGACAATGCCATTTACAGTCATTGTCCACACATGACACCCCAATATCAGTCTGTGTTCAAAGCTGTCGCTTTCACAGTGATTCGAGTTCAAGCATAGACCTACTTCATTATATCCTCTAGTGCAGGGGTCCCCAACCCCCAGGCCCGCGGACCACGACCAGTCCACAGCCTGCAGCAGAAGGTGAGCGGTGGGCGAGCAAGAGAAGCATCATCTGCCACTCCCCATCGCTCCCCATGGCTCAAATCACTGCCGGAACCATCCCCGCAAACCTCCCAACCCCCCAACCCAGGTCCGTGGAAAAACTGTCTTCCATGAAACCGGTCCCTGGTGCCAAAAATGTTGGGAACCACTGCTCTAGTGTAGTAGTGTCCCAAGTACTTTAACGTTGAAATATATGTTTTATTTTAAGTTTCTTTCATTTTATTTCTCCTTTATATTCAGAGAAAGAATTATATTGGGGGGGTTGTTGGTTTTTGTTTTTATGTAAGTTGGTTGTATGTATTTTTTTTTTTAGTAGATCTTTATTGGAGTATAATTGCTTCACAATACTGTGTTAGTTTCTGTTGTACAACAAAGTGAATCAGCCATATGCATACATATATCCCCATATCCCCTCCCTCTTGAGCCTCCCTCCCACCCTCTCTAGGTCATCGCAAAGCACCGAGCTGATCTCCCTGTGTTATGCTGCTGCTTCCCACTAGCTACCTATTTTACATTCGGTAGTATAATATGTCGATGCTACTCTCACTGGGACCCAGCTTCGCCCTCCCCATGTACTCAAATCCATTCTCTATGTCTGCATCTTTATTTCTGTCCTGCCACTAGGCTCATCAGTACCATTTTTCTTTTAGATTCCATATATATGCATTAGCATATGGTATTTGTTTTTCTCTGACTTACTTCACTCTGTATAACAGACTCTAAGTCCATCTACCTCACTACAGATAACTCAATTTCGTTTCTTTTTATGGCTGAGTAATATTCCATTGCATGTATGTGCCACATCTTCTGTGTCTTCTTTAATTTCAGGATAATAAGGGGGACTTTGCAAGGTAGCAGTTATAAAGAGGAATTTCAAACAAGTTGTTAGAAATGTATAAGTTAATCAGGGAAATGTGAACACAGTGATGAGGGAATTATCATCAATAATCTTTAGATGTAATATCGTATTGGGGTTATGTTTTCTAACAAGAGTCTTTTATTTTAAAAGATTGCATGCAGATAAAATGCTATGATTTGCTTTGAAATAATCAGGGTAGTGGAGTGAGTCAGGTAGAGATGAAACAAGACGCACCATGGATCAATCATTGTTGAGGTTGAGTGATGGGTACATCAGGCTTGTTTTAGTATTCTCTCAACTGCTGTAAATGTTTGAAATTTTTGGTAATAGAAAGGTTGAGTAAAGGAAAAGGGAGCCTACTGGGTCCAATGAGGTTGAACACCACTGGTTTATACTGAATTGTATATTCAGTTTTCTTTAGGGCTTAGCCTTTTGAAGTTTTAAAAAAAAAAAAAAGAATTGACTCTTTTGTCTATGTTCTTTTGTATCGTCCTTCAACGAAAGTGGAAAACTGTGCAGGAAGGGGGAGAAAGGTTACTTGGAGAAGGGTGGGGACAGTGGGGATAGGGGAGACTGGGAAGAGTTTTGGGGGTAGGGAAGGAAACCTTGAAATTTATCCATTGTCCCACTATACCACCTCTCAGCATCTTAAACGCCCTCTCCTGTTGACTGCAGCAACCTCACTGAGTATGAAGTATTTCAGACCAGCAGCTCTGTGGACAGGTGCAGAGGATTGGCCTCTGCCCCACTCCCAGCCAGAACTCCTTCTGGCCCCCAGATTTCTCTTCCTCTCCACTTGTTTCTAATTCTGATTCTCAAAGACGGAACCTACTCTGGGTGCGGGATTCGTTAAGGAGCATGTCCTAGGTTCTAGGCTGCAAGCTGGAGGGGACAGGGAACAAGCCAGATGACACCTGCGAACCCCAGGCTGGTAGAGGCCATGTGTGTGCTAAGAAGCTGCTCATGATGGTACACAAAGAAGAAACACTGTCTCCTCAGGTTCTGAGGCTCCGTAAAATTGTGAATATGATGCAAAATTTTTGTACAGAACAACCCTTGCAAGGAGCTCCTCCAGGTGCCCCACTTCCTCCAGAGCCAAAACTGAATTCAATTTAATTCAGTGACTATTTACCGAATACCTACCCTGTAGGTAAGGCACTTTCTGGCACTGCCTTTTGGAAATATTCTTCCCAAGACCCACCTGTTTTAATTTCCTCCTGGCTCTCATTGCTCTGATCCTTCTCATTTGTGTTATTTGTGTTTCAACATCTCCTATCCCAGTCAGATCAACATTTAGAGCTGTCTCCAGCCTAACAGAGCTGCCTGCCTTCCAGACAATGTCTGGTTCATTTCAAAGTAACATATTATAAAATAGATAGCTAGTGGGAAGCAGCTGCATAGCACAGGGAGATCAGCTCGGTGCTTTGTGACCACTTAGAAGGGTGGGATAGGGAGGGTGGGAGGGAGACGCAAGAGGGAGGGGATATGGGGACATATGTATATGCATAGCTGATTCACTTTGTTATAAAGCAGAAACTAACACAGCATTGTAAAGCAATTATGCTGCCACAAAGATGTTAAAAAAGTAAAATAAAATCAGTCAAAAAAAACAAAGTAACATTATAAAAACACTTTCATTAAAACCAGATTTGAGAAACAAACAAACAAAAAAAAACAGAGCAATGTACACAGCAGGGAGGAGAGGGTACGTCCCTCACACCCTCTCTGCCCCCTTCTTTGCCCAGAGACTCATCCTCCCGAGGGCTCCGCAATGGCTCCAGAATCTCCAGGCCTGGAGGGAAATGTCCTAGCGGACGTCATGATACTGGGGCTTCATGATACTGGGGCTTCTTCAGTTGCCCCTCTCAGGGATATTTGCATTTCGGAAGAGACCGACAGCACCTTGATCCCTCCGGCTTCTCCAGCTTATAACCCTCTCCTGGCCTCACTTTCTTCCTTCCCCAGGACAGAGTTCAGGGACGGTTATAAGAACCATCTCCTCCTTTGTTTCCTGCCCTTCCATCTCACCTGCCCAGCAAAACCCAGCCCCTAATCAGACCCACTCTTTGCCTAAAGCCTGACCCGCTCCAAGCCAAGGTCTCCCCGTCCTGGTCTGCCCTCCTTCCCCTGCTGCATCAGAAGCTTCCCTCAGCCGCTCCTCTCAGCCAAAAGCCTCACGTTCCTAGTGGAGCGAACCAGAAGCCAACGGGCTCAAAGCCTGGCCTCCCCACCGGCACAGCCAGCCAGACGTGAGGTTCCCTTCCTCCTGCACAAGGCCAGCCCCCTCCCAAACCTGGGTCTGAAGCCCTCGCCTCCAGGACCCTTCCCTGGATTCATCCTTCCCATCACCAACTTGCACTGAAGGTTCCAGGCCCTCCGTGCCCTTCCCCGAGCTCCTCTCGTGTCCTCTCTCCTCAGCCTGACCTGCCATTGGCTTTCACTTCTTTGCTTCCATTTACGCTTAAACCTGCCTTCTGCCCCATCACCTCGCAGAACTGCTTGCACAAAGCATGCCGTGGCCTCGACTGCCTCATCCCACAGGCGCCGTCCAGGCCTGATGGATAACAGAGCAGAACTTTTTCCACGTTTCCTGTTGCCCTTCCTGCAGGGCCCCCTCACATCTCCTTACCTGGCCACCTCTGACGCATCCTCCCACACTCGACTAACATTGCCCTCTGGAAGCTTTCCCTGAACTGCAGGTTCGCCTGTGTGCCCCTCCTCTGGCCCTCACAGGACTGGCACTCACCCCCATCTTGACACTTATTATATGTTAAACGTATTTCCTGGAGGGCAAGGACCAGGTTTCCTTCACCTGCCTTCCTCCAGGGCCCAGCCCAGGGTCTGGCACAAGGGGAGCCAGGCATCTGCTGCGCTGAGCCGAATGTCTGAAGCTGACATATCCCCAAATGCCCTGGCTTGTTCTGGACACTTAATGGTGACACAGTCTCAAGTGTCTCAAAGCTGGATATTCACGCTTTGGAACAGGCACATGTGAGGGGTCACCACAGGCTTCAGGAACCACCTCAAATCTGCACTCAGGTGACGTTCCAGACAGCTTGAGTCCCCACCTCCACATACATCTTCACCAAGGGTGTGCATGTGTGTTGAGGCAAGCTCGCTTAGACCTCATTTGAGACAGCAGCAAAGACCTATCAATTCCCTCTGCTTGTACCTGAACAGTGCGATTGAGAGTTGACAATCGCATGTTCTATTTCCTCTGCCACCGTCAGGGGTCAAGGGGAGTGGGTAGAACCCATTCATGGACGGAAGAGCCTTCTCCTCTTCCTCTCTGAACGCTCTTAGCACCTTGCTTATTAGCCTCTTGCTCAGAAGAGGCATTCAGTAAATAAAATGAAATTTTAAACCAACACTATGAACATTCACACCTCATTTTTTTTCTAGCAGCTGGAATTTTCAGGGAATAAAATCATACATATCTTCTAATTAGTGATTAATGAGAGACAGTTCATGATTCTTTCCTGCATTAAAATTGTACTTTAAAATGCAAAATTAGTCAACTCTCTCACTTGGGGAGCAGAGGGGCTTTCTGGAATCCGATCAAGTCCGCCTTCCTCAGTACATTTCCCTGCTAGCAATGCTCTTAGGAATCAAATGTGGTTTATTTCATTTTAAGTCGCTTCTTTTTTCAATTCAGGAAAATGAATGTTGGAGCCAGATAAGAAACTATAGTCTGCTTTCAAGAAGGTTACAAGAAAACTGCATCTTGCATTACTAATCCTTTATCTTCATGTTAACAAAAAGATTACTGACACATTTTTGAATGAAAGAAAATAAAATAGCAAATGCATCTCAGGAAATGTGTAACTTTCATGCGACACACAAATCAGTTGTTAAATATTTTTTAAATGAGGGAAAATGCATAATAAAATTTTCTTTTAGAAGTAAAGAAACCAACTTTTGAGGATAGGAGAAAAAAAGGAAAGAAAACTAGTATTGGGAATCGTCCTTTCACAGAATGCAGAATATGAATTGAATGATTGGACCTATAACTTCTTAATAGATAACATGTTTCCTAAAAATGATGTCATTGGCCCAAGTAAGTGTTGTTTTGCGAGGGGAAACATTTCAAAGGCTGTCTCTGTGCTTCTCTCCTGCAAAGCCAGACTCCATTTCCCAGAGTCCCTGAAGAAGATTCTGGAAGACTGAAGCCAGCCAGACATATTTACCCCAAGACCCTCAAAAATAATATACGAGGGCTTCCCTGGTGGCGCAGTGGTTGAGAGTCCGCCTGCCGATTCAGGGGACGCGGGTTCGTGCCCCGGTCCGGGAAGATCCCACATGCCGCGGAGCGGCTGGGCCCGTGAGCCATGGCCACTGAGCCTGCGCGTCCGGAGCCTGTGCTCCACAACGGGAGAGGCCGCAGCAGTGGGAGGCCCGCGTGCCGCAAAAAAAAATTTAAAAAATAAAATAAAAAATAATATACGAGACAGAGAGGCAACTCAAACCAATCAGCAGTGCTGACCGAACTCACCGCACAGCATGGGGTCAGGAGAGGACCACCATTCTTGGCAGCACGGAGACCTGTCCGCACTCTCAGCCACAGACTGGGAGCCTTCAGCAAGTTTCCTAACCTCTCTGTGCTCCTCATTTGGGTGGGGGGGTGGGGTGGGGCAGCAGGGAAGCCATGCTGCACGGCAAGAGGGATCTTAGTTCCCCGACCAGGGATGGAACCCATGCCCCCTGCATCGGAAGCACAGAGTCTTAACCACTGGACCACCAGGGAAGTCCCATCCTCCTCCTTTATAAAATGGAGATAACAATATACCTACCTCAGAGAATTAAATGGTATTTGATAGATTAAATAAATAAATAAATATTGAAGAAACATAACTGCACATGACAAAAGATCGTTGCTATTTTTGAGCAAGGAAAAGAGAGCCTGAGAGGCACAGGTTACAAGATGGAGGGAGGATGGAGGAGATGATGACACAAAACATGACACATGCCACTGAAAGAATTCAGAAGATCTGGAGGGACATCTGGTTGAGTGTTTTTGTTTTTCTTTGAAAGGGATAAAAGATGCTTAGTTCCACTTTAAATGTCAGTTTTTCAGCAATGGCATGATAATAACCTGGTAATAAGAAGAAACACTCATTGATATCAGAGTTGTTCTAAGTACTTTATACATCATCTCACTGGATCCCATAACAGCTCTAGGAGCTAGGTATTAATATTATCCCCAACCAGGATCTTCCCTGGCTGTCCAGTAGCTTAAGACTCCATGTTTCCACTGCAGGGGGCGTGGGTTTGATCCCTGATCGGGGAACTAAGATCCCACATGCCGCAGGGCAAAACAAACAAATATTATCCCCAACCAGAGGGTAGTAAGAATTCCTAAGTTTTGATTCTTATTAGAGATGGGAGAACTTACTTAGGTCTCAACCCCATGCAATATACCCATCCTTTTCCAGAAAACTCTGCATGGAAATATCAACTGTTTGTGCTGTTCTGAGGGATAGAAGGGGGAGGGTTGGTGGGGGGGAGGGGGGCAGTGAAAGTAACTACTCAAGGTCCTCCAGAGAAACAGAACCATCAGGATAACTCAAGCAGGTATGAAGAAAGCAAAAAAAGGGGTGGGGGGGGTGACTAATCCTTCCTTCCTCTGCCCTTTTGTTCTATTTAGGCCCTCCACGGATTAGATGATGCCCACCCACATTGGGGAGGGCCATCTGCTTTACTGAATCTACTGATTCAAACACTAATCCAAAAATACCCTCACATACACACCCAGAAGTAATGTTTAATCTGGGCACCTTTTGCCCCAGTCAAATTGACACACCAAATTAACCATCACAGCAGGTGACTGGCAGAGCAGGATTGGACATATCTAGGTCTCTAGTCATGCTATCAACATATAGCACAAAATCTGAGCCATACCACAAATACGACCAGAGCCTCACTAGGTTTACATTATAGAACGGGATATATATATTATTAGTCCTCTTGCTAGGTTACCAAAGCACAAGCCCATGTTCTTAAAGTCATGGCACTTGTCACAAGCTCCCCAGGAGCAGCAATGCTTATCTCCCTCACTACCTGTGTAAACGCTGAAGCTTTACCCAAAATACTTTTTCAACTCCGGAGAAAATGCTTAGGAAATGAGCAACTAATCATCCTAATACTTCAGATGATGTTATCGTCTTCAATTATTTCCTTACAAAGACGTTCCCAAGGAAACCCCTGAGTGTTCATCATTTGAACTTACATATTGGAGAAAGGTTAAGAGGCCCTTTAATTCTAATTAAATAATTAGTAAACTCCAAGTAGAAAACGACAGTGGAAGAAAATGTATTATGTGTGAGGGAGACACTTAATGAAAGGAGTCCTCTGGAGAAAAAAAATAATAAAACAGGGCAAAGACTTGGGAAACTGAGAAATTCTGCTTAATAAATCACCTTATTTATTGGTCTTGCCAACCTCTTCCTCCGGAGACAATCCTTCCCTCGTTTAAGTGGACCTGGGGGTGGGGGGAGGGTCTGTCAATCACAAGACACTCCTTCCTCGTCCCCAATCACGTAAGCATGGACTTGAAATCCAGTCTGATCACTCAGACTTTCCACCCATCCCCCAACCCACAACAATGATTGGACATGCAACACAGATCAGACAATTAGATTCTTGACCAGGACTTTTCTGGTAGAGTCAGTAAGAAAGAATGTTTCTTGCCTTGGTGGTCGTAGTGATAGGAGGAAGTCAGATTGGGGCCTCCAGCACCCATCTCCCTTGCCTGAAAAGAGTAATGGGAAAAACATGTCTATGAAAGAAAAGAAGAAAGCCCAGAGATAAACTTACGCACCTATGGTCACCTAATCTATGACAAAGGAGATCAGAATATACAAGGAGAAAAGACAGCCTCTTCAATAAGTGGTGCTGGGAAAACTGGACAGCTACATGTAAAAGAATGAAATTAGAACACTCCCTAACACCATACACAAAAATAAACTCAAAATGGGTTAAAGACCTAAATGTAAGGCCAGACACTATAAAACTCTTAGAGGAAGACATAGGCAGAACACTCTTTGACATAAATCACAGCAAGATCTTTTTTGACCCACCTCCTAGAGTAATGAGAATAAAAACAGAAATAAACAAATGGGACCTAATTAAACTTAAAAGCTTTTGCAGGGCAAAGGAAACCATAAACAAGACCAAAAGACAACCCTCAGAATGGGAGAAAATATTTGCAAATGAAGCAACTGACAAAGGATTAATCTCCAAAATATACAAGCAGCTCATGCAGCTCAATAACAAAAAAACAAACAACCCAATCCAAAAATGGGCAGAAGACCTAAATAGACATTTCTTCAAAGAAGATACACAGACTGCCAACAAACACATGAAAGGGTAATCACTAATCATTAGAGAAATGCAAATCAAAACTACAATGAGGTATCACCTCACACTGGTCAGAATGGCCATCATCAAAAAACCTACAGGGCTTCCCTGGTGGCGCAGTGGTTGAGAGTCCGCCTGCGGATGCAGGGGACACGGGTTCGTGCCCCGGTCTGGGAGGATGCCACATGTCGCGGAGCGGCTGGGCCTGTGAGCCATGGCCACTGAGCCTGCGTATCCGGAGCCTGTGCTCCACAACGGGAGAGGCCCATGTACCACAAAAAAAAAAAAAAAAAAAACCTACAAACAATAAATGCTGGAGAGGGTGTGGAGAAAAGGGAACCCTCCTGCACTGTTGGTGGGAAAGTAAATTGATACAGCCACTATGGAGAACAGTATGGAGGTTCCTTAAAAAACTACAAATAGAACTACCATATGACCCAGCAATCCCACTACTGGGCATATACCCTGAGAAAACAATAATTCAAAAAGACACATGCACCCCAATGTTCACTGCAACACTATTTACAATAGCCAGGACATGGAAGCAACCTAAATGTTCATCAACAGAGGAATGGATAAAAAAGATGAGGTACATATGTACAATGGAATATTACTCAGCCATAAAAAGGAACTAAATTGGGTCATTTGTAGAGACATGGATGGACCTAGAGTCTGTCATACAGAGTGAAGTAAGTCAGAAAGAGAAAAACAAATATTGCATATTAATGCATATATGTGGAATCTGAAAAAATTGGTATAGACGATCTTATTTACAAAGCAGAAATAGAGACACAGACGTAGAGAACAAATGAATGGATACCAAGGGGGAAGGTAGGGCTAGGATGAATTAGGAGATTGGGATTGACAAATATACCCTATTGATACTATGTATAAAATAGATAACTAATGAGAACATACTGTACAGCACAGGGAACAATACTTAGTGCTCTGTGGTGACCTAAATGAGAAGGAAACCCAAAAAAGAGAGGACATATGTACACATATAGCTGATTCACTTTGCTATACAGTATATTTGTAAAGCCAATATACTCCAGTAAAAAAATTTTTAATAAAAAAATAAAGAAAAGAATGAGGTCAAGAGAAAAAAGAAGCAAAGCTAAGAAATTGCATCAGAGAAAGTTCTGTTGACAGCTTTTGGTCACCTGGATCCAACTGAGCCTGGCTAGATCTATCTCTAGACTTCCCAGTTAAATGGACCAATAACTTCCCCAGTCCCTTAAGCCAATTTGATTACAGTTTCCCTTGCTTATAACTGCAAGACTGCTAACTAATCAAGGATCTTTCTGCTACCATGCAAAGATGAACTTATCAGGACAAGAAAGAACCTACACCCAGGAATTTTCTGAATGTAATGTCCTATTGAAATAGCAATAAACCACCTTTTACAGATCTCCAGTGCTATCCATCTAAGTATCTTTTTTTAAGAGATATAACTGATAGGTAACATTGTATTAGTTTTAGGCATACAACATACTAATTTGATATATATATACTTTGTGATCACCACAGTAAGTTAATATTCATCACCACCATAGTTAGAATTTTTTTTCTTGTGATGAGAACTTTTAAGATCTACTCTCTTACCAACTTTCAAATAAACATACAGTATTGTTAACTATAGTTGCCATGCAGTACATTACATCACCAGGACTTATTTATTTTATAACTGGAAATTTGTACCTTTACCCCAGACTTGCTATTTCTTGTCCTTTGATAATAGTCATGCCTCACAATTGTAAGGTGATAACTCACGCGTTATGGTTTTGACTTGCATTTCCCTGATCATGAGTGATGTTGAGTACCTTTTCATGTACCTATTGGCCATCTGTATGTCTTACATGGAAAATGTCTATTCAGTTCCTCTGCCCATATTTTAATCAGATTCCACCAAAATATCTTATAGTCATATATTACTCCTCACTAATGGGCTCAAGTGTGAGGTTTATGGCTGCTTAAATTTAGAGAAAAAATGAAAAAAAAGATTCTATAGGATCCCAAATATCCTTCTAGAGGGAAATTGCAAGAGCCAGGTGTTCTAGAATGTTCTAGAATGTCTCCTTCACAACCTGTCAGAGACTTTCACTCAACGTCCAATCCTGCTTTCCCAAGTGAATGAGTTAAAGAAGAAAAGGAGCTGGCCCTAACTGGCACCTGTACTGTGCCAGACACTGCTGGGTGTCATCTAATCTCATAGCACGTGTCATCTAATCTCATAGCAAGCCTGTAAACATAATAATGACCCCCATTTTACAAATGAAGAAACCGAGACTCAGAAAGGTTTAGTAACCTTGAAAGATTTAGTAAGCTTGAAAGTGACCCCTATCACTCACACCTCTTTGTTCAGTACTAATCCAAAGCCCCATCCCATCACACGTGGCCCAAGAAATGCAGTTCTAACAGGTTCCCAGAAAGCAGGGAGCCAGTGATATTTATGAA
The DNA here is from genome assembly GCF_003676395.1 of Aethalodelphis obliquidens. Taxonomy (NCBI): domain Eukaryota; kingdom Metazoa; phylum Chordata; class Mammalia; order Artiodactyla; family Delphinidae; genus Aethalodelphis; species Aethalodelphis obliquidens. The sequence continues at coordinate 4,746,690 of NW_020838016.1, read as the reverse complement.
CAGCAGCAATGACTACCATACTTGGTATAGATACTTGTGCATGACGGGTCCATGTGAGGCAAAGACGTGAGGAGAAGATAGATATGGAGAGAAAACAGAGTCTAGAAATCAGACCAGCAAACATGCAAACATTGATTGCATGCTAAGCTTTGTGCTAAGCCCTGGGGCTTCAGAAATGAATAATATAGTGTCTCTGGCTTCAAGAAGTTCATGGTCTGATGGCAGTAAATGATGCAAGTTATAAATTTGTATGTTGAAGCCCTAACCCCCAGTGTGGCTGTTTTGGGAGATAGGACCTTTAAGGAAGTAATTAAAGTTAAGTTTAGGTCATAAGGGTGGGGCACCAATTCAAATACCTGGTGTCTTTATAAGAGGAAGAAGAGCTACCTGAGCTCCCTTGCTCTCGGTGCATGCACACAGAGGAAAGGCCATGTGAGGACACAGCAAGTTGGCAGCCATCTGCAGACCAAGGAGAGACATCTTACCAGAAACTAACCTTGGAACCTTGAACTTGGGCATCCAGCCTCCAGAACTGTGAGAAAATTCATTTCCTTTGTTTAAGCCACCCAGTCTCTGGTATCCTGTTATGGCAGCCAAGCAGGCAATACAGTGCATAAGCAGATAATTATAATGTGATATAATAAGTACAATGATAGATATCTACACATGGGCACACAGGAGAAGAGGCTCCTTCAGTGATTAGAACATAATAGTGTTTTACCATAGCCACAGGTCACCCCCAACTCTGTGTTCTAGTGCATAACCCAGGGGCAGGGCCCTGCCTCTACTTGGAGGAGAAGATTCAGGAGCATTGGGTAGCTTCAAGAATCAGTCATGGTCTAGTAGCTCCTCTCACATGGCCCAAGGCAGGCCCCATGCAAGAAGGTTCTTAGAAAGATGCTCAAAAGTCTACCTCCTTAAGGATGATTGTGAAAGAGAATGTGCTAAGGCTGATACTACTATCTACTGCCCCACTATCCTCTTTGGTCATCAGCCTCCTCTCACCAAAGCCCTAGGAAGCAATGATTTTCTGAAATACCCAAGAATTCCACTTTATATTGGATAAAAGCTATACACTGAATAATCACAATTCATAGAATGCAATCAAAAAGCATTTCTATTTTGTCTTTCTATATCCCTTTAACATTTATGCAGCAGAGTAAGTATTTCTATTCCTGTATAAAACTCACTGTTCCCATGAATTTTCTAATGACTTATAGGAAAAATCCTACAGACACAGTTTCAAAAAGGCAGTTAGATTGTCCAGTCCCACGTAATAGTCAAATCTTCTAACTTCATTCAAAGTTCAGCTGGTCTTTATCTCCCCAGCAATGACTTGCTACCTGGGAAGAGGAGGTTGTTGACTTCCATCTTTCTTACTCACCTTCTCTCTCATTCCTTAGCTGCCGTTTCTGACACTGCAAGATTGGGGGCTCATGGAGGGAAGAGTGAGGGGAGCAGGAAAGCTGTTACTTGACTGGCTCTGTCCTGAGCTCCATAGTTACCGCTTGATGGTGCTTGATTCTCTGATCCTACCCTGAATCTCTTGTGAAGCAGTTTCACAAATTATTCAGAGATCCCCACTGATTTCTCACCTAAAGTTTCCTTGACCCAGGCAAACCCATTTTATAGTACAATTGGTCATTTCCTGTGTCCACAGCCCCTGGGAAGTCCACCTCCAGTTTTTGTCAGGTGGGTCCCATTGACCCTCCAGAAGTCCCTACTGGATGGGACTCAGCTCTTTCACACACATGCAGTCATCTAGCCCTTAGGAACACTCATGCCCCTTTACCCTGACACAGCGTGATCCCCTGGAATCATCCACCAGCAGTTAGCCAGCCCATTTTTCATCCATTCAAGATTTACTCGGTGGGAGTCATAACCAAGCCACTATGTCCTCCATTCTGTGGAGGTCATGGAAACCCTCTGGGTAGTCCCATTAAGTGCCCCTCTCTAGGCTTGAGGCAAAGTCAGGTATGACTCAGCCCTCCCATCGTGAGGAGAAGAGCTAGCTACTCACAAAGCTCTCTCCAAAGAACTTCTCTTCACAAATTCTCTCTAATCTCCAAAAACCCAACTGTTTCCACTCCTGATGTGAATGTATATTTAAGAGAGAGAAAACTAGTATTTTAATATTTTTCTCTGCAAATTAGCATCATGAACTGGCTCCCTGCTATGGTATCTGTCACCCGTTGTCTTTGAGTGTCAGCTAAAATTTCCATTTTAATATTCAGTTAGACTGTGATGGGCAGAATTGCCTGTGTTCCTAAAGAGTCCCACCCAGGTAGCTGGGGATTTTAAACAAGACCCCCCATGGGACCCAAACCCATGCTCACTACTGAATTAACATCACAGAAAGATCCCTCTTCCTCTGTTAGGTTTCATTCAAGGAGTTCATTCTGTCTGTTCTCTTCATTCTCTTTGATCTCATTCTTCCTAATTTCAAAGTGTTTGGATCCAAGAAACAAAGGCTGATGCCTGTGTCATTCAAACCAGCCAACTCAGAGCATGTGTTCTGGCCACAATGTGATAAGATTGGAACTCATAAGAAAAGTATGACCTCACCCAAAAAGACCCATGACTTGGAAATTTATAAAAGACATTTCTAAATAACTCATGAAGCAAAGAAGTCACAACAAAGTATGGAACATTTAACAATAAAATTGAATGATGGAAAAGCTACATATCAAAATTTGTGGGATATACCTAAAGAGGTACTTAAATGAACGTTTGTAGTCTTGAATGCATATTTTTAAAAAGAAAAAAATTGAAAGGTGACAAAGTGAGCATCCATCACAAGAAGTTGGGAAAAGAAACAAGTAAAATCAAAGAATAGAGGGACAGAAATAATAAATAAAATTAATAGTAATAAATAAAAGAAACATTATAAACAGCAATAAAATAAAGAAATCTCTGGCAAGACTGATCAAGGAAAAAAGAAAAAGAGAAAGCCCCCCACCAAAAAAGTAAAAATTAAAAAAAATTTTAAAGGACCCAACTACAGATTCAATAGATATGTAGACAGCAAAAGGAAATGCTACAGAAAATGTTATGCCAGTCAATTTGAAATTTGAGATGAAATGGAACAGACAAATTGCCAAAATTGTCTAAAGAAGAAACAGAATGCTGGATTAGAACCATAATTAGTAACAGCATCAGACTCTTGACAGTTCTATCATTGTTTTATCAAACTTTCAAGAAGTAGATAACTCCTACCTTATCAAAGATGTCCTAAAAAGTAAAGAAAGAGTAAAGGTGCCCCAACTTATTTTACAAAGTTTGTATAATGTTGATACCAAAACAGGACAAGATTATGAGAAGAAAAAATTGTAGGTCAATCTCATTTACGAGCAAAGATGAAAAATATTAAATAATATATTAGCAAAATGAATAAAGAAAAGTATGAAAAAAATTGGCCATGACTGAGTGGAGTTTATTCCAGTTCAAAAGGTTGTTCTAACAGTTAAAAATCTATTAACTGCTTCACAAAATAAGTTATCCAAATGGCCAATAAGCATATAAAAAAGTGCTTAATATCATTAGTCATCAGAGAAACAAAATGCAAATTAAAACCACAATGAGATATCACTTCATACACATCAGGAAGGCTAAAATTAAAGACTAACAATACCAAGTGTTGACACGGATGTGGAGCAACTGGAATTCTCATACATTGCTGATAAAAATTGATAAAACTACTTTGGAAGGCTGTCTGGCAATTTCTTATAAAATTAAATATAAACCTATATTTTATTGACCAGAATTATGTCCCACGTCACAATTACATAATGAATATAATGAACTATTATTATAAAGTAATTAATCTTAATATTAATTTTTTACTCATACTGTATATGAATGTTTGAAGTATATATAACCAACCAATGAGTATTATCAGAATATGTAAAGAAAAATACAAGAATAGTCCAATAGAAATAGATAATCAATTCTCTAGGGAGGAAACTCAAATGACCAATAAACATATGAAATGAAGCCCATGGTCATGATTAGGAAAGTGTAAATTAAAACAACAAAACTCACCAATTCATCAAACTGTCCGTCAAACAAGTGGGGATAAGGCCATTCCAGGTAGAAGGAACAGCATGTGCAAACACATCTAACTCTATGAGAACATATATACCCCCATTTGTGTTTCTGTCTGAAGAGAGCAGCAAAAATTTTCCATGCAAATAAACATCAAATCTGGACACTGAAACACTTTTCTCTGCATCCCCTGGCACAAACCCACATGAAAGCCCAGTGGCTCAGCAAATAAAGGCTCTCCAATCCCAGGTATTCTTAGGATTCTGGTGGCTCTTTCTCCTGGGGTGTGTTTACCTCTTCCTACATTAACAAGTGAGTTCCAAGCCACTCATCCATTTGTCCTGTGGGGTGAAAGCACTCCTTTAGATGTTCCTGAATCAGACAAAACCAGCAGTTGGGATTACTTCCTGCCTTCCTCTTGCAAAGGTCCACCTTCCTACACTAGCTCCAGGAGCATCTGACCTTTGGAGGATCCTTACGCCATGTCCTGCCTGCTGACCTTTTCTGGCATAATAACATATTGTAGCTGAGGCTATACTACCTCAGAAATCCAAAGCACTGACAAAAATAACTTGTAAAAAAGTAGAAATCATCAAGGGGGAAGTAAAATCATTACACGGCTCAATGTGTGCCCAAACAGCAAAAAAATTCTTCCATTGTCTACTTTTTATATTATTGTCCCTGTTTATTTGATAAATGCAGGTTTTCTACACTTCAGTGAAATTTTCCTAGTTAAAAAAAAGAAGTGCAGGTAAGCATGGAAATGAAAATGTTTGCCTCAAGAAATGGAGACAGGGGGACGATGTGTGATTTGGGGAACCACTTAAGGTATAGTGAGATAAGAACAAAAACATTAGAGTCCTAAATAAAATCCTGAGGTGGAAGGAAGGACAGCAGGATTGGTTCTGCCTGGCTGGGGGGAGGGGAAGAACAGACTGCATCACCCCCCAGAGAAGGTGACGGACTCCTTTGCCTGCAGAGCCCAGTCCCATGTGGGTCAGGAGCAGAACTAAGATACATGCATCAGTGAGACGCGCTCTCTCTCTCTCTCTCTCTCTCTCTCTCTCTCTCTCTCTCTCTCTCGCTTGCTCGCTCGCTCTTCTTTTAGAAGTAAATAGCAACAGCAGGAAAAATACAAAAGGGATGGGTTTTGAAGGCCAAGTTGAAGAGCAGAAGGAAAATGAGGTAAGGTAGCTATTGTAAGCAAGCGCATTAAGGTAATGTGTGTCAGGAGTATGAAAGCTGCTGGAGGGTTTTCACTTCATGCCCCTCTAAGCAGAAGGCCTGGCTGGGGGGCGGGGAGGGAGGTAAGCACATTCTAGGGAAATGTACCCCGGGGAAAGCTGAGAGTGACCGTTCAGGCCTCACCAGTCCATCACTTCTCCCAAAATCAGAATTAGTGCAGATGAAGCAAGGCAGTGTTTCTCAGCCTCTTTCCATTACCATCCCCCTACGGAATCATTTTAGGTATTTTTCCCTAATTGTCCCCCATTAGATTTCAATGCCAAAGATATGCTGCATGTAATGCATGCATCTCTGTGCTGTATATGTAAAAAGAGTCAGCCTTTTTTTGCCTCCCAAGAACATTTTTCAACCCCTTGGGGGTGATGTGTTCTTCAAGGAGGCACAGCCAAGGCCCATTAACCCTCTTCCTCCAGCTTGCCTCGGATGGCTTCTTATAACCACAATCAACAGATTAAATTAAATTCTATTTCTATAGAACAAGTAGAACAGGCAAATTTGTCAGGAATAGATTTATTATCCTGAGCTAGTGACTGCAGTCCACAATGGCACTGACATACATCCAGTGGCAAGTAACAGAATTGCAGGAATACAGGTGAAGTGGAGAACCAGCTCTAAAGTGGTTTTGTGTGTGTCACAAAAATCTCACACATGCAGGTCTCTCCCCTCCTTGAAAATCACTCCTAGAATCTATATTCCACATAGCCTTACCAGCCAAGACGATTGTGTCATACTTTCTGAGTCACAATTAGTGGTGTGAAATAAAAATACACTTTACTTTTATAAAATTTTCCAAATTCAAACCATCACATAAAATTTAATGTATTTTTTTTCAGGCCGTATTGTCTCAAAATTCTGATATAGCATCCTAGAGGTGGGGGCAAAGTATCCGTTTGAAGATCACTCTTCTGGAAAAAAATTGACTTAATGATTGTGAGGCAAACATCTCAGAGTTAGCTTGAAAACACTGGGTAAAGTCACCACACAGCCCATTGGTTCCCAAAGCATCCATCCACTTGCTTGATTCAGTGAAATCTTTCCAAATTGGTTTAGAGTGTAATAATAGTTGCCATCATAGTTACCGTCATTCCAGTAACCCAGAGGTAAGCGTTGCTGTTGTTCCCATTTTCCAGCTGGGCAAAATGAGGCCCATACCTGGTCCAAGCCCACAAGGCTAACGAAAGAGGTGGAGTTGCAATTCAAATGCAGCTCTGTCTGACCCCAAAGCCCGCATTTAACCACAGCAGAGTCCCTCCCTTTGTGTAGGCAAAGCCTTGGTAGAGAGGATTGTTAAATGTCCAGCAGAAATAATTCCGCTAAAATAGGAGCTGTGTCGCTCAACTTGTGGGCTTTTGAAAAATTTAGACCACAACGCCATCCTTCTAAAACCAAGCAGATTGGAAAAGCCACTGTGAAGATTTGTTTTCGAATTTGAGACCCACTCCAAGAGGGTGTGCTCAGAGCTCAGCAGACAATGCAAAATCATCCCTCGCTCTACCCTTTGACAATCGGTGCGCGCAACTCCTGCTCTCTATCAACTTCCCGGCTCCAGCCGGCTCACGGGGCTCTCTACTTTGCATGCGACTGCACAGAGGCAATTTATTTTCTCATTGGAAATGGTGATGCCGAGAGAGCAGAACCGTGTCACACATGGGGGAGCCACCACTGTAGGGAACAGAAGCTCCTTCCAGCTTGGCTTAGCTGCCATCTTTTAGTGCCTTGATAGCAGCGAGAATGGTGCATACCCAATCCCTGTCTCAAGCAGGATTGAGAGTGTCTCAAATCCCTGCCTTCTTAGAGAGAATAATGGCCAGGGTTCGTGGGGGAGAAAGGGAGGGGAACCTCTCTCTTGCAACTCTGACTATTGGGCTCCTTAAAGATGGATTAGCATTTCAGAGATTTATTCAGTTTCTTGGGTAGAGAAGCTGACTCACAGATACTATAAGTTTGGGTGTGATAGCTTAGAGCTAAATCTGTGTCCTTAAGCAGAATCTCAAACCAGTTATTTTGAGAAGGCATAATGGAGTGCTGTGATAACCCAAAACTCCATAAGTAATGAAGTCACACACACCCCTTATCCAACAGTCAAGCATCCAACACCCTCAGCCATCCACAGCATCTGAAAACACACAAGTATCCCCTGCAGTTACCCCACACAGGCAGAAATTAAAAAGCCAGGGAGAGCCTAAGAGGGAAGATTACAGGAAGAATTACATGATTGGTGGGTTTGCAATGAAAGGAGCTCCTTCATAGGTAAACACTGGCTCTAAAACTCAAGTGCCATTAAGCGCAAAAGGAAGGAATGGGGAGAAAATGAGAACACACAAAACCCAAATCCTAGAGAATCATACTAATAGTAGCACTGTCCAGTAGAAATACGTGAGCCTCAAATGCAAGCCATATGTGCAATTTTAAATTTCCTAATACCCACACTACAAATAAAAAGGAACAGGTAAAATTAATTTCAATGATCCATTTTACTTAAGCTAATAGATCCAAGATATCCTTTCAACTTATAACCTAGATTTTTTAATTATTGAGATTTTTACATTCTATTTTTTTATACTAAGTCTTCAAAATCCAATGTGTATTTTACACTTACAACACAGCCCAGTTTGGACTAGCCACACTTCAAGTGCTCAATGGCCAAATGTGGTCCCACCTTGCCATACAGGCCTCCACACACACACACACACACACACACACACACACACACTACACTTGATTCTCCCTCTTCTCCTCTTTTCTAAGCATGTTTGACTCTCAGCCCAGGGACCATTTGTGCATTTGGTGTCCTAAACAAATCTGAAGACTTTTTGCCCTTCGTCCTTTCTGGTCATTTATTACAGATGCATCAACACACTGATCCCAAGAGGTCCCCACTTTTAGCACTTCTCTAACCACGCGGCGCCCATTTATCCCTAACCTTGTTGATTGTCTCTGTGCCCGGTTCTTCTCTTGGATAAAAACGGCTTCCTCAGTTCCATGGAAACAGCTTTCAATGTTAAACGCTATCAGAGATCTATTGTTTCGTGGGGTTTTTTTTTAAGCTTAAGCGGTTACCTGCATCACATCCACACAACTTTTTTTGACACCCTCACCAAAAAGGAGCAAAAAAAAGAAAAAATATATATATATATATATATATTTATACGATTAGTGAGACACAAGCTCTCATTCTAGAAACCAGTCTCCCTGTCTGACAAATTATTTTACACTCTCTGGTGAATCTATTTCAAGTTTTCTAGGTGTCCAAGGAACACAGATCAGCCTAAGGTTTTCAGCGTCTTTTGGACTTTCTGATGGACGATTATTTAGAAGCTGAATTCCTCTGCTTTCACTGGGAAATTTTGCACCGCAGACAAAGAGCTCCATTTCCTTAGAGGAACAATTTCCTTAAAGGAACAATTCTTCTGGGTTAAAAAAATTTTCAAGATAAATTCCTGTGTTATTTAATAAAAATTCCAAATAGTCTGTCATGGATCACAGAATTCTTTGAAATTCGTTTATTTTAATGTAGGTTAGCATTTTAGCTGTTCATAAACTATTGGGGAGGGAGAGGCAAAAAGATTGAATTTTTCACCATCCAAACAAGCATTTTTAAATAATTCAAGAGAGTCTTAAAATCACATGACTCTATTAAAGCTCTTTCAACTCATGGATATTATTTATACACGCAGATATGTTAGCATTGCAGAAATAAAAGCAAAGAAGCTCTAGACATGCTTCAGTCGTTTGAAAAACAAAAACCAACTATTATCGTTTAAGTGGCTCTTGGACAATTTAAATATATTGAATAGAATTTCATCTTTTCCCTAGAAGCAACCCAGGATGAGACCACAGGAAGAAATGTTCTATTTCAGCCCTTCCTGACATGCGCTCTGAAGAGTAGAAACTGAAGGGATTATCTTCACTTAAAGCCTGGAGAAAGACAGACGTTGTCTTCAAAGAGAGGGGCCTCTTCACCCACAAAGCTTTAGGGGTCTGGAGGCAAAACACAACCTGTACTTCAGAGGAAAAATTTTAAGTCCCTTTCTAAAATCTTTTAAAACGGGTCTAGTTCAACAGCGGGTAGATTTTGTTTTGTTCTGTAATTTTCATACTTTGCTACCAAGACTATAAATGAATCTGTAACCCTCTGTCGGTGAGTTCATCCTTTCTTCTATTCCTCCTTACCCTCTTTAGATCTCCCTCCTTCCCTTTTATGCCCTATTTTCAGGTAGTGTTCTGTTGAATTCATGCCTTGGGAAAGTAGCAGCATACTTTTGTCTTTGGCGCCCTCTTATGGTCACTTCATTTTTTTTTTTTTTTTTTTTTTTTTTTTTTTGCGGTACGCGGGCCTCTCACTGTTGTGGCCTCTCACTTTGCGGAGCACAGGCTCCGGACGCCCAGGCTCAGCGGCCATGGCTCACGGCCCCAGCCGCTCCACGGTATGTGGGATCTTCCCGGACCGGGGCACGAACCCGCGTCCCCTGCATCGGCAGGCAGACTCTCAACCACTGTGCCACCAGGGAAGCCCGGTCACTTCATTTTTATAACAGCATCTTAGAGCGTTTTGGTGAGGAGTAAAAGAACTTTGCAATTTTAAAACTGAAAAGCCATGAATACATTCGCTTTAATATTTTTCCATGGAATGCCAATAAACCACTCATCCAACCAGTCAAGGACAACACCCCAAACCCAAACAGGCCTAAGGGATACCCCTTCTACCTTAGGTGATGCTCCTGCTGTGCACAGGATGTGAAATTTCCGTGTTGTTAGCTGTTATCCGAGTCCCATAGACTAATCCTAGCTTCTTCACCCTTCCATATTTCTCACTCAGCCCTGTCTCAGAAATTTTCTTCCACAGGGGCCCAAAGCCTTTGCATTCACAGCAGTGATTCTCTTCCTGGTGAAACACACAAATCCTAGGTAATGAGCAAGTGTGCTGGTCCCACTGTGTCCAACACAATCCCTGGAGCACACTTATCCCCGTCTCACACTAATCCACCAGCAGACCGCACACCCCCTTCAAGCTGCAGCTGAAATCCTATCTCCTCTCACCTCCCAAGATGGGCATGGCCGCACCTTATCTCACAGTCCCTCCATCATTCGTACACATCTCCATAATGGTAATTAGCGAGTTACACACTTTCCAAAGTGAGTTCTGGAGAATTCACTTCCCATTCCATGAGCTGCTCTGTGGAAAATAGGGTTCTGTGAAAAAATACATCTGAGCAATGGAGCATACTATATTCCCTTCTTGAATAGTATGCACAGAACTATACTTGGGAAAACATTGCTTTTCTGTCACATTGGCAGAACTGAGTCACCTGTGAGGAGCCATATCTCTGCATCCCAAGGGCAGAACTGGCAGAACTTAGGGGAGTCTTCACTTACCTGCTGTCACCTTTCCTCTCTGGGAGGCCAGCCCTCTGTGGGACATTCCTAGCCTCACCGAGAGCTCAGAGAACCCCATTGTCAGACTCCTCAAGGCCACCTCATGTCTAGGTGGCCAGGAGCTGACTCTCTTGCCAATTATCTGGCTTCCTGATGCTCTGTCCCCACCCCCTTGCTGTCTATGCAGACATCAGAAACTTGCTTGACCCTGGGTCTTTGCCACAGGATTTCCTGATTCCTCTGTTGGCCGGGGTGGACCCACCCACGGGCCTCGGCTTCCAGGCTTCTGCCTGGTCACTGCCCCACCATCCCTGTCCTACCCTTATCCATGTGCCATAGCCACTCAGCCCCCTGGCAGAAAACACCTCTCTCTTTGGGGAGAACAAAATAGCCTCTTAGTCAGTGTTATCTTCCAGTACCTCCAGAATCTCCCCACTACTTTCTGACCCCACATCACAAGTTTAGGCCACCTCATCTCTCCCCTGGGTGATGAGAGCTTCTCCCTTGCTTCCATCCTTTCCCCCATCCATTCAAAGCATTCTTTTTAAAAGGCAAATCTGATCATGTCACTCCCCTTACAAAAACTTGCAGTGCCTTCTTGCTGTTGTGTGGATAAAGACCAAACCCCTCCACAGCTGATGCTCTGACGAATCCTCCAGCTTTGTCTTCCCAACTCTCGTCCAAACATGGTACAGCCACATGGAAGTTCTTCAGGTTCTTAAAATACCACTTTTCTCCCTGCCCAGAAGACTCTATTCTCCCTGTCTGGAGCTCTCTTCCCTCTGTCCTTCACATAGCTCACCCCATCCATTCTTTCCTCTCATATAAACCTCCCCTCCCCTCGAGGCCTGACTCACATGACCCCTTGGATTAGGGTCTGTACCCCCAGAGGCTCTCATTACCCCTGCACACCGTCTGCTGTAAAACTCATCTCACTTTAAGTAAGTAACTGCTTCATGTATTCTAATTTGTTAATGTCCATCTCCCCCACTCAGGGCAGACATTAGGGCCACAGAGGCCAGGTCTATCTGGCTCACCTCTCCATCCCCAGTACCTAGCACTGGCCCTGGCACATGGCAGTGTTCAATGAACATTTGTTGAATAATGGGAATTCCTTGGCTGTCCAGTGTTTAGACTCCATGCTTCCACTCTAGGGGCCATGGGTTTGATCCCTGGTCAGGGAACTAAGATCCCGCAAGCTGCACAGCGTGACCAAGAAAAGATAATTAAATAAAACTTCAATTAAAACAATTTGTTGAATGAATTTTGGATCATGCAATTTCCATATACTCACAGATTATGCACTTTTCCCCCAACAATAATTTTATGGCCATTTCAGCATGAAGCCTCCTTAGATATCACACCAAATCAGCCATTTCTCCGTGCTTCCTGAAGGTAACTGACTCCTCTGTCCCAAATTTGAATCAAGCCTGAAATGAACTGAATTGTACATCACTGGAAGGGTCTTTCTCTTCCACATTATCAAATACCCCTCCAACAGGGGGTAAAATTGTGGTAAGAATCTTTTTCATGTCTAACACTCCAGGGTTTCCTAAGTGCTCTTACATGTATCATTGCACAATGTAAAATCACATTATTCTTGCATTATTTT